>NW_027528362.1:5931442-5978581 GCF_008692635.1 Crocuta crocuta | reverse complement strand
TGAGCAGAGCCTGCTGGCCTTCATACCCTTACACATTTTCCTCCCCTAGTCCACAGGGCTGAACTGTGTAAGAAACGTGGTCTTGCGGAAATGACAAAGTATGACTTTGGAGACTAGGTCATAAAAGACAGTGATTTCCTTCTTGTCTCTTGGATCACCTGCTCTGGGGAAAGCCAGCTGCCATAATGTAGGGACATTAAAGCAGCTCTGTGGTTTCCACGGAGTCAGGATCTGAAGCCTGCTGCCTACACCTGGAACTTGCCATCCACAAGCGCGAGCCGTCTTGAAAGGAGACGCGTCAGCCCAGCAGCCTTGGAATGACTGAGCCCAGACCTACAGCTTGACACCAACCCCATGAGAGGCCCCAGTCGAGAGCCACTGGGCTAGAGATACTCCCACGTAATTCCTAACCCACAGGAACCGTGTAAGGTGATCAGTGTTTACTGCTAGCGTAAGCTGCCGAACTTTGGCGTGGTCTGTTACGCAGAAATAGATAACAATATAGGCCTTTTTGGATTACTTCCTTTCATTATATTTTTCTTTCAACTCTGGGATTCTTCCTATTTCTGACAATGAGTTTTAAAATTGGCCCAATTATGAAGGAGTACATTTCACAGTGATGGTCACATAATAGTATCTTAAGAAAATTTAATTGAATGAGCCTGGTTATTCAGTCTAGTAGGTTCCAAGGAGCTTCAGTGTAAAGGTCTGTACTAAAAATATGACACACTGGGCTCATTCAGAAGAGACAAGTTTTGCAATTTACTTTCCAACACGTGTGTATTTTTCTATTTTAAGATATTACCTGCTTGAGATTATGTTTTCAGTCACATGTTGAAGTTCTGAGGAGGAACAAGCTAGGATGTTTTTATTAACAGTTTATTGTAGGGAGGAAGACGGAATAGAGATTTAACTGCTGACTTCTGGGCAAGGAGAAAATTTCACTGCTTTGAGTATTTCAGCCAATGCTGCATCGCCTAGGGAGAAGGAAGACAGGGTTTGTAAGAAGGATACTGTTGCAGAGGATGGCAGGCAGTCTCCTGTGAACATCATTATTCTGGGTGCCACTGATGAAACAAAGTATTCATCAGATCTACACGTGGGTCACAGATTAAATCATGTCCCTGGACGCCATGCCTTGGCATTTTTATGTGATGTTGTTTGTTGATGGTTAGATTATTAATCAGTGAACATGATACATTTATAAGTATAATTTTCAGAAACATTGCAAGTCAGCATTCTGAACACTGGTATGGCATGTATAATATTATTGTGCCTTGAAGTTTGTTTAATTGCCCATAATTCACTCTTAAATGTTGCACAACCTTTTAGAAATGGGCTAGAAGATGGGGATCCCCATGTTTCCCAAGGACACTTGGGTTGTGGGTCAGCTCTTGCCAGAGTCAGTAGGTTGTGAACCCCCGTTAAAGGCAACAGGACACTATTCTATTTAACGTTTCCTTAATATCATTGGTTCAAAATCTTAGTTCTGTTGGATGAGAGGAGATTTTCCTAACAAAAGCCCCTTCATTGTTTATTCATGCTCATTTCCCCCTCCACCCATTAGCATATGTTCTCTTTATATACGTGCTCTAAATTTTCTCTCTTGGCTTACTTTGTGCCAGTTGGGCAAACGATAGGAGAGAGAACATCATTTAGATCAAACAATGCATTATTGTTGGGAACATGGCTATCTACCAGAAACATAGCCAAGTCAGGGGGATACATGAATATAAATTCACATATACAAGTTTTGTGGGTTTACATACAGAGGCATAGAGACATTATGAATGTGTGTGTTTATGTTTCATATATAACAATGCGTGGCCGGGAAGCAGAGAATGAAGTTCAGAGAGATGGACCAGAGCAAGATGGGTAAGTCAAAGATATGTATTGAAGGAGCGTAAACAGATTTGGGGACATAAATGAAAATGACTCAAAGATAACTCCAAGGTTTCTAGTTAAAAGACATACTTTATACTACATAGGGATACGTAATTATAAAATTTTGATGTATGTAACAGTTCTTGTTGTTAAAACCCAAGGAGGTGGTGACAGCAAGAATTTTGTAAATGAGAAAATTGCAAAGGTTTCTAATTGATTGCTGAAAGCCTTATAGTTTGTAAGGGACAGAACTGGAATTTGAGTCTGGAGGTTCTGTCTCCAGATAAACTTAAGGATCTTTCAGCTCGGGGTCCTTGGATGATGGCCTCTGGGTATCCCTGGAGTGCTAAGACGGCATGTATACTTGAGCTTATACACGAATTTTCCGAGATTCAGGGTTCTCAAAGGAGTCGTGACTGAGCAGAGCTTAAGAAATTCGTTTCTTCCGGGCGACTGCCCGGCCTGTGTGAGTAGAGGATGACGTAGTACGAGGGTCAGTCCTGCCTGATAATTAGATCATGGAAATGCATTCCCAGAGTGGAGGCACCGGCAGTGTGAAGGAAGGAAGAAAACAGAGCCAGAGTGTGGGAACTGAGTGAATTTTTAATGGAGAAATTTTCCTGGGGGCTGGACTAGCTCACACCCCAGCTGGGAAAACAGGTCGGACCTAAAAACTTAGGCCACTTGGATTTTGTGACTAAACAAAAGGCTTGCAGCTTGCTCATCGGCATGGGCTTTCTCGTCTCTTCTGGCTGTTCTCCCATAGACACTGGGGTTTGCATCTGCTGTGCGCTGATGACCAGCTGTGGAGGAGCCGAACAGGGGCGTTTGGGAGACTGGTTCCCGGGCCACTGTCAGTGTGGGGCTGGGGATGGTTCCAGTGTGTGTGTGTGGGGGGTGCCTCTTATTGAAAGCAAGCTTAGAGTTTGTTGTCACGGGTCCGTTTGTGCCATTTCATAATCTAAAATCCAATAGATTCATTTTCACACAAGTGAAATATTATTAGGATTAATTGGCAATATATGGAATTGCCTATTAAGGTCTTCATTTGCCACAGTACATTTTTTCTCAGCAGTAGTAAATAGGAGGCACACTGAAGCATGAAACACTGACGAACCAAAGAGGGGCTGCGGGCTGAAACTGCCCAACCAGTGAACCCTTCAGCTGGACTTACTGTGGGTGTGCTAGCAGCTTCCTAAGGTGAAACGGAGTCCGCCGTGAGTTTTTGGCCTGTTGCAAAATTTTTGAAACCATAAGAACAAATCAGTGTGAAAGCAGTGTCAGGGCAAAGCCTCCCTGATTGCTCTTAACCTCAAGCATGGCCCCCTGAAACGTGTTTTGCAACAGCAATTGCCCTTGACCACTTGAGTGTTTCCTAAGGAAATCAGTGCGATCCCATCCACATGGACGTGCACATCTGCACTGTTGGCAACTAGATTGAAAAGCTCAGAGCAAAATCCAGGGGCACTTAAGCAACTGCTCTGTAATAAAAAAGTAACAGTGACATTCCTTCCTTCAGATTCACTACCAGGGACCAGGGTACCCGAGTGATCTAAACTTGCCTCCATTTCAGGTGGAGACAAGGAAGCTGAGAGAGTATTTTGGGGCCAAGACATTCAGATGCAGTTAAATCACAGTCAAGACCGTCCTTCAAAAAAGATCCACTGAGAGACTCTTGTCAGAATGCTGCAGGGCACTGAGTTCCGTTCTCCTGAAAAATGGAAATATCTCCCTGTTTAATGTTAAATATGAGGGTAAGGAATCCTGGCTGTCAGCTTGTGGGGGTGGATAGAAAGAAAATCAATCAAACCATTCAAAATGGCAACAGGACAAATAAAGAGCTCCCAGCAGCTGTCACAAGCGGATGATAGAAACATCACATTTAAAAAAAATTACATATTTTCTTCAGTTTAAGGGAATGCCTTTTGTTTTTCCTTTTGGAATAACGATACACATTCATCTTAATGGCAGTATCATGCTATGGGAAAAAGAGTCTTTTGTAACAATTTAGTTGAAGTATATTTGAACACATAGTATTCTAATCGAGCTTGTACAGAACCTATATTTTTATAGCTCCTTATAGTTTGAACATTTATTATCTCGTGGAATAGGCTGGAGTCCTATTTCTGATTTCCCAGTTGACCTACCACGTGAAATGCAGAAAGCTGCTAAACCTCTCTCAGAGTCTCTTTTTCTTGCAAAATGAGGAAATTAATGCCAACCTAAATGAGTGGGTTTTTAAAGAAAAATAAATGAGTAAGAGTATGTTTTCTCTAAAATAAATTAGCAACAACAATCATGAAAGGCCTCAATCTACTGATGTAAATGCTAAGTCAGTTAACTATTTAATTTGAGTGTTGGAGTACATTAATTTTGCATATGATTAGAAGAGCTCGAATTACATCTCAATATCTCTGGTATTTAAATTTTTCTCTTTCTCCTATATATTCTCAAAATAACCAACTTGTATTATGTATCATGTGATGATAAAGTCAGATCAATCTATAGTAGCTTGAAAAGCATTGTGGGTAAAGGTTTAGTTTACTTAACATGCTCATTATTTTTAACTGATTATTTTTCCTATGAAAGGTAAATTCTTTTTCTCTTTCAATACCTACAAAAAGTAATCTTTTTCAGCTGGATTGAATGAACAGGTAAATTTTTTCTTCCTTCATAATGTGACTAAAGATAACTCAGTATTATTTTAATCTGGTTTAAAAATTTTTGCGTTGCAATATAGTTAAAGTTTGAACCTTTCCCCTATAATTGTACAGACTTTATTAAGTGAGTGTCAAAATGACATCCATTTTATTTATTTTGGCAACTAATACAATAGTGGTGTGGGTTACATGGTTTGTTTTCAACAAACTGGTAATTCGGCAGGGAAGAGAGATACAAACATGTTCACTGAACATACAGGTACTAAGTGAGCAAAGTGCTGTTGTACACAGAACGGTGGCTTTTGCCCCCCGGCAAGGTTAAGTTGCCCCCTGGCAAGGTTAAGTTGCCCCCATAGCATTCTGTTCATGTTGCAGCTACCCTGTTGATAATGTTTTATTATGATGAGTAAAGTTTCCATCTCATCTGTTAAATATTTAACCTCCAGGGCGGAAGCGCTGTTGTTTATCTCAGGATCTCTGGGCCTCACCTTGCTTTATACTCATTAAATATTTATTGAATTCAGTTTGGTGGGCAGGAGTTACAAGAGCTCATAGAGGAGATAACATTTAGCAAATGAGATAACATTCAGCGTGAGCCTTGAAGACTGAGGGGGCAGAAGGACAGAATAGAGATGAAGAGGGAAGTTCCCCTTTAGCAAAACCAGAAAGGAGCAAAAGTTTGTGAAGTGTTTGGAAACAGTGTCACATACAGTGGAAGGGTGTGGCTGGAAATGCAGAAGAAATGGGGAACCCAGGCCATCATACTGAAGGGCTTTGACTCTCCTGGTCATGAAGTGAGACTCTTCTGGAAACAATCAGACGAGATCAGTTTCTGGAAGTAGTAAGGGAGCTGCCATGAAGCAACGATCCCAGAAAGAAAGCCATGACAGTAGTCCAAATAAGAGAAGATGAAGTCCTGAACTAAGACAGTGGCCACGGGGCAGGGGAGAGAACATGAAGGCAAAGGACAGAGAAGCCCTCGGGGCCTGGGTTCCTGACACTATGAAGCTACCATGTCCACCCTGGATGGCTTACGCTCGGACTGTTACTTGAGAGGGAGAAAAAAATCCTTCATGTGTGAGCTGATGCTCCTCCCCGGTCACAGATAATTGCAGGACAAGAATGCGGAGTATTGACATGCTGTTGACAATGAAATTTATTTTTCTTTGGAAATTGCTCTGACCTGACTGTCTATCATGAAATGGATGTTCTGAAAAGAGCGTATCAACTAGTACTACAGTATGTTAGAAGTTACCCCTTAATTTATTATGAAGACACTAAGATACGATTTGTTCTGCAATTTGACATGGAGGTCTTTACCCACTCTCCTTTTATTTCCATTATAAATTCTATAAAACAGACCAATGATACAATTTGACCAGGAGATATTTTAGAATCACCTTCAAGTATCACAGAAACCCAATTATCTCCTTTGCTTTGCAATTTATGACCAGGTGCAGAGACCATAGCTTATGTCTTGGTGTTCACGATCTACTCTTGTATCACTTAGACAACAGATGGGCTCTGTGCACATCAGAAAGAAAATGTCTGCTGCTGATGCCATTGTGTATGTGTGTGTACACTGTGCAACATTTAGAGTGGAGTATATGGGGAGACCCTGGCTTGGCTAAACATGAGAACATCATATTTCAAGGGGGAACACGGTCCATCTACGGAGGTCTTCTCACTCAGATGTGAATGGTTAGCAAGGCGAGTGACCAGTTTCCTCCTTGACGTTGACTTCCAAAGATATTTGCACTTTTATCATCTCCAATTGAGTATTTGTATTTATATCTGGGGGTACTACCTCTTGGGGTAATAAGTTCACTAAGTAACTAGCACTTCATGGAATACCGTTTTGTCTAAAATTATCTCCCTTTTAAAGGCGATGGACAAGCTATATTATTCCTTTTTAACCTACTGCACCTCTTCCACAACATTAACATTTTTGAATCAAGACTTTTACATCTAGGCCAACATGCTTGAGTTTATTTGCGCTCAGGTATTGCAAGCAGTGCACATTTTGGGCAAATAGTTTCATTATTTTATAGATTTGTTTTTAAACCTGTAGAATATTCCTAAGAAATTCTTCTTGTAATTGTATCTACATGTAGCTTGTAATTTGATGTAAAGAACACAATATGTCATGGTTTTAATTCCCCTTCACAAGAGGTTTTTACATACAGCACTTCCCTTTTTTACATATGCTAAGATATTGCTTTATGTAGCATTAATTATTGTTGCATAAAAGTGGAGTTGGGATGGCTGAAGTTGCAAATGGATTATCAATCCATTCTTTTATGTGTTATAGCATTTTCTAGGATTCATAGCCCTTTAGCTTTGTTTTAGAAAACAACATTATATAGGGCGCCTGGGTGGCTCAATGGATTAAGCCTCCAACTTCGGCTCAGGTCATGATCTTGTGGTTTGTGAGTTCGAGCCCCGTGTCTGGCTCTGTGCTGACAGCTCAGAGCCTGGAGGCTGCTTCAGATTCTGTGTCTCCGTCTCTCTCTGCCTCTCCCCTGCTCACACTCTGTCTCAAAAACAAACATTAAAAAATTAAAAAAAAGAAAACATAATTATATTTTGGGTTGGAATGTCATTTTTATTCAAAATCCAGTTTATTCTATGTGTATTCTGGACGTGTATGCTGAAGACTAGCAAGATATATAGGAACATAGGTTTCTATGGTATTTTGAGTAAATCCTTAAATGTGGAAAGAACTTTATGTCTTAAAAATAATAAGACTATGGAGAGGAATATTAAGGTGTAACTGTAGTTTATATGCTTTCCTGCAGTGTGTACAAGCATATATTTGCATTATGCCCGGCACGTATTAGGTGGTTATAATCTTATCTGAATCTGATTAACAGATTTTTTTTCTAGGGTTTAACTAGTATTCATTGTTGTATCCAGATAAGGATTTATAGCATTTGAAAAGGAAGCTTTGTCATCCGAATCCTTCTTTTCAATGCCTTCATTATAGAGCTCTAATTCGTGTTAAGAAATCTATTTTTGGGGCACCTGGGTAGCCCAATTGGTTAAGCGTCCGACTTTAGCTCAGATCATGATTTCACGGTTTGTGGATTTGAGCCCCACATCAGGCTCTGTGCTGACAGCTCAGAGCCTGGAGCCTGCTTCAGATTCTGTGTCTCCCTCTCTCTCTGCCCCTTCCCAGCTTGGCTTGTGCTCTGTCTCTCTCCGGCTCTAAAAAATAAATAAACATTAACAACAAAAAAGATTTTTTAAAAAAGAAATCTATTTTTGTGGCCGACGTGGAGAATGATTTTGTGTCAATGAAGGAGAAGCACCAAGGTGCACTCAGTGTGTTTTTAGGTGGGCAGGTGAGAACACACGTGTGCACGCATACCTGCGCATGTACGCGCACACACACATGCATACGCACGCCGCATGTTAACCTTCATGAAAATGCTCGAATCAGAAGCTCAACTGAGCCCTGACAGCTTGTGCACTCTCTCCACTGCTCCCCTCGAATCTCTGTTAGCATTAGATTGTAGTCAAGCCTCCTAGCAAGACAGTATATGATAAACAGCCTACATGTAGGGAAATCCGCTAAGTTCACCAGAGAATAATATATATTAGAAAATCTGTATAATTTTGGTGGTGTCAATGTCTACTAAGTATCAAAAACTAATTTCCTAAAGTTTTTTAATTTTTAATTTTGAGAGAGTGTGGGCGCACATGGGGAGAGGCAGGGAGAGAGGGAGAGCGAGAATCCCAAGCAGGCTGTGCACTGTGAGCACAGAGCCTGACATGCAGCTCCATCTCACCACCCGTGAGATCATGACCCAAGCTGAAATCAGCAGTTGGACGCTCAACTGGCCGTGCCACCCAGGCACCCCAGTATCAAAAACTAATTTAAATCAAACCTTAGTGAAGTTCATAGACAGCCATGATGGAGGAATTCTTTGTTTCCTATAATTGATGTATTACTGAAAATATATTCACGGATAAGATTTTTGTTAATGACTGTACGTCAACTGTTTTATGGGCAATCACTGTGTAGGAGAAACCAAAGATATTTACGGTTAATTTAAATGATTATTTTCAAAGGCAAATAACCCCTCTCTAATTTTCTTTGTACCAAGTTCAGCTTTGCCCGTTAGAAGTAAGATTCTCCTAATGCGAGAAATTCCTATCAAAATAGAAATAATCAGGTTGCTGTTGGTGAAAAGCCTTTCCATTCCGATATCTCTGATCATACAACTCTTTGTCATGTCATTGCTGATATATTTAATACATGCCTACAGATATGCACATGTAGCTCTAGAGAATGCTAAACCAGACCTTGTGGGCTCATGTGAGTGTTTCTTTCTGAAGCTGGCTAGTCTGAGACATTTATAAAGTGGCTGTAATCAGGGAGCCCATTTTAAACCCCTTCCCCCCACCTACTGGCATAGAGACAAGAACACCATCAAAAAGTAATGTTTATTGAACACTTACTATGTTCCAGGAACTGTTGTAAGCACTTTTTCTGCACCAACTCACTTCCACCTCACAATGCCTCCATTAATGTCCCCAGCTTACCGGGTGTGAAATAAGGCACAGGGAAGCAGTTTGCTCAGCCCCCAGGTTCAGGATTCAAACAGGCTGTTTTCACTGCTACCCTGACTTGCCTTCTTTACAGCAGGAACAAGAATTCCAGAATTAAACAGTGTGTTCCTTGATTTCTGGACCTTTGGCTATTCTTTTGATGGGCCTTCTCTGTATCACGTTATCAGTGACCTTGTACAGCGTAATGGCCTTCTCAGTAGACCTGTGTCCCCACTTCAGGAATCTCTGGAGTGTGTGTGCAAGTGCTTCTCCTCTCTTCCTGGAAGAGACCTTATGTGGTACATTGTGAGTGACACGTACGTAAATATGGTGCACATGGTGTGCTTTGCTCTGGGGGAATGCAACCTGGTGGCTTTGATGGTGTGTGAGGAATTTACTGTGATCAAGAGTTAGGACACTTTTATAAAAAAAAACCCAACAACATTATAATAACAGTAGTCCAAGTTTGTTAAAATGGCACAGTTGAGATCAATGATGTAGAATGTACATTGGTCCCTATTCGTCTGAGACTTGTAGAGATAGTCACTTTTAACAGTATGAAGTGCAATTTTCCAGATATTTATACGTATCTATACAAATGAATCTTGCTCTCTTTCTATATATAGTTTATAATGAATGCATAAGCACATATATTGGCATTTTAAGAATCAAATCGTACTTTATATATTGTTATGAAATTTTCTTGTTTCACTTAATTATAATTGTATTTCAATTTCAGAAATCCACATCAGCATATTGAGAATTAGATAATTTTTTTAAAAACATCTGCCAAATTTCCACTATAGGAATCTACTCTATAGACATCAAATAAATATAAAAATAAATGGCATTTAAAGTAATAAAATAATTTATTTAACCAGTCCCCTACTAATGGAAATGGAATTGTGTTTCAATTGTGTGATTCAGTGAGACATTGGACAGTGGGGTAAAGAGGCATAATCTTATTTTCAAGTGTCGAGGCTGCTGTAGTTTTGCCCCTTGGACTGCCAGATCTTTATCCACTGGCAAATGTTTAAGGTTTCTCGATAATGATAGATTCTGTGTAACATACAACTTTGTGGTGGGGAAACTTAGGGAAGTCTCCATGTTTGATTTATTCATTATTTCTCACTACTCTTTTGTCAGGTGAGTGGTGGATAGTAGCTTTTTGAATACTGTGTTTGGTAAAGATCAGGCAAATAAAAGGATTTCAAACCTGAAGTTCCAAGTTTATGTCTAATTGCTTCAGTTATTCTTGGAAGGAACTCGGGAGTCTTGTTGAAGGTTGCAGCATTGTTAGGTCAAAAAGGTGTCACTAGTCATAAGTAGCGGAAAGTTGTGTGAAGGAAGAGGTGATGTTTTCTGGGTCTGCCTTTACCTTCAGCTGAGATGCCTGAGACATTTCAATTGCTTCCCAGCAAGGATTCATAAAAGCCTCCATCTTTTGTTGAAATATTCATCAGCTTCTTTTTTTTTTCCAATTTTCTACTTAAAAGTCTGTTTTGACCTCACTTCAGGTAGTGACACTATTTTGTGAAAAGCTCTAGAAATTATATCCTGAGCAAGTGACTTCTAAGGGGCAATAAAATTGATGTCCAGGAGGGATGGGGGGGGGACATGGCCCTGTTACGTACTCTCTCTGCAAAGTGGCACGACACGGACCGAAAATCTTAGGACTGAATTCATCTTACGGTAATTTATTATTGCATTTTGTTGAATTGGTATGAGCTTTCCCTGTGATTTTTTTAAAAAAATTAATTTTAAGGGAGAATTATCATAAATATATTCACATACATTGTATTCAAAGTATTTCATTTTAAAGACAAGTTACACAATGGAGAATATACTATAAATAAATAATAATTTTGTAACACTAGAGAGTAGAACTACTTAAAATTCTATTCCTTCTGTAGAATACTCATGTTTGTCTAAACCAGGGAGGATGTGCAGATTGTGTTAATTTGCATAGCAGTTCCACACACCCTGTCTCATACGAGAGGGGGCTTTTAAGTCGGCCTTCAGCAAACATTCCCACTGTATCTACAGTCTCAGCTGCCAGCCAGTGGTGTGCACTCTGCAGGAAACAGTAGCCTCACAGCTACACCCTGTAACACAGCAAACCCTACTACGTTTGCACTTACGACCTGCCTTACTCTTTGGAACTTGTCACCAGAACCCAAGCAGACTTGTGCAGAAGACTTCAGTGTTGTAATACCTGTGAAGTATAATTGTCATGCAAATTTCATTGAAAATTATGCTAATGGGACTTTAAAAGCCAAATCCGTGTGTTTCTTTCCCACCATCTATGTAAGTCCATGCTTTGTTAGCGTCTCTGGTAGAAAACATGCTAGTCCTTTGCTCTGTTCTTACTGGTTTTGCTACTTCCTTCACTCAACCCCAGATCTACTGGATATGTTGTAAGTAATACAAAGGTGAAAAAGACATGCTTCTTTTCCTCAAGGCTGGCGAAGTGGCAAAGAGATACATTACAGTGAGAAGAATGTGAAAATACATTTAAGGGTATAGGTCAATGAAGATCGGGAGAAGGGTGTGATCAGTTGAGGCTGGGTTGCGAGGAGAGGCCGAGGATGTTTTTACAAATAAGATAACTCTTCAGTCTCGATGGGGGAGCAGATTGCACCAAATGAATGAGAGGGAAAAGGCTTCATTTCCAAAGGGAGAATGCACATAGAGGTGTGTGTTCAACATGTTATGTGGGGAAACTGTAAATGATTCTTTAACAATTTTGATTTGAGTGTATACACCAAATGTGACCTCAGTGGACAGGTAAGGGCAGGAGGCTGCTGGAAGGAAACACAGAGGATGAGGCCAAAGCAGGCCTTGTACAATTAGGAAAATGAATTTGGACTCTTTCTGGTGGTTGAAGTGTGTCTTAGTTTGGGCTGCTGTGACAAAATACCATAGACTGGGTGGCTTAGCCAATGAACATTTATGTCTCACAGTTTTGGAGGCTGGGATGTTCCAAGAATCAAGGTCCTGGCAGGTCTGATGTCTGTCTGGTGAGACTTGTAGACAGATGCTTTTTGCTGTATCCTCACATGACTGAGGGGGGAAAGGTGGGGAGGGAGAGAGACATAGAGATCTTTTCCCTTTTGTCTCTTCTTATAAGGGCACTAATGCCATTCACGAGGGCTCTACGCTTATGATCCAGTTAGCTCCCAAAGTCTCACCTCCAAATACCATCACATTGGGGAGTAGGTCTTAAACATACAAATTTTTGGGGGGTTGGGGATTCAAACATTCAGTCTATAGCAATGTGGAAGCCACAGAGATTTTAAGTAGACGACTAGTAAAATTAGGAAGAGCACTCCAGCTGCAATGTGAAGAATGGATTTGAGGGGTCAAGAGTCTAAGAAGGGACCGTTAGTTACCCTGTTGTAATCCGTAGTCCAAGTGGGAGGTTATGGGGTTCTGGAGATGGCAGTAGATGGAAGAGATCCATCTGATCTATCTACGTGGACAGAAAGTAGAGTGAGGAAGTTTTGGTGATTGACTCAATAAGGGGAGCATGGAGGTGTGAGAGGGAAGCTTGGATCCAGGGTAATTGTACCAGTTGGTACCTGAGGAAGAGTTTTTGTGGAGAAGATAGCATTCAGGTTAGGATATTTTGAGTTTGAAGGACCTCTGGGACTTCTAAGTGAAGCTTTTCAATAGGCAGTTGGATATCTGTGTCAGGAGCTTAGAGGAGAGACTGAAGCCAGGGGTTCAGCTTTGGGAATGGGTCACATTTAGCTGATTTTGAAGCCTTGGTAATTGACAAGGTACCAAGGAAAGCATTTTAAATGAGAAGGGATCATACACAGAACCCTAAGTAATACCAATAGTGAAGACCTGGATGGTGAAAAAGAGCCCCCAAAAGAGATTGAGAGAGAATATATGGAAAGACAGAAAAAGTTTATTAGCAACCTAAATGTTCATGCTTTCATGGGCTTTGTATGATATTTTTTAGTAAGTAAAGTATACCTTCTTACCAAGTATATTGCTTTTATTTTTAGATGGTTTTTGATTCATTTGTGAGCAGGTCACTGGACTCCAATTATTTTAGGGAAGACATTTTAGAATTCGGACCACACTTTTGTGTGATATTTATAGAGGAGGAAAGTAAATCTAAGCTCTCTGTTTCAAGACACCTTCCTTCCCTCCAGGACAGGAAAGATAGAAAGAGAAAGGGAAGGAGGTAGGCATTAGAACAATCTATTATAAGAGAGGATATGTTAAGAGGGAAACTTTAATCTCCAAAAGACACATTATTTTACTCACTGTATCTTAAAAGAAGCCCCTGATTATGTGATCACTGATCCTTGTGTATGAGTAAATGTAGACAAGGTTTATGAACTANGTCGTGTGATCCTGTTATTTTCTCTAGAACCCAATTGGTATTCTATAGTTATTTTAATTTTCAAATTCACTTGTTGAATTAAAGTGTTGGAGATGTATGTGTGTATATAGATATAAATATTGATTATTTTGTAATGGTGAAAACTATAAACTTGTAGCTTTCAAGTTTAAAATTCTCAATAACACATTATAATATTTGGCAACTTCCTAGCCATATTTACCAATATAGGGCGTATGCACCTTGCAGAAAAGTCCAGTTTTAAACATGCTTGCAGGTAGATTACAGTACATGTTTTCCCCCTGGGAAAATAATCTCGGAAGTGGGACTTGGATACAAGCCTTGCCCACTGAGGTGGTTTGCAATACATTCAGAGGTTCTTTGACACTTCTTTTGAATGGTGGAGCCTAATTCCTCTCCCTTCAGTGTCCGCTGGATTTTGTGCCTTCTAAGGAATGAGGAAAAAAAAAGCAGAAGTGACTGAATGTGACTTCAGAGACTAGATTATAAAAGGCAACTTGGCCCCCTTTTCTCCCTTTCTCCTGAATTCCTCATACTGAATTACTGAGAGAAACCAGCTGACTGTGGACACTTAGATGGCCTGTGAGAAAACCCACATGATGAGGAATGGAGGCCTCTGGCAAATAGCCTTTGAGTGTGCCATCTTGGAAGTGGACCTTTCCGTTCCCATCAAGCCGTAAGAAGACCATAGTACTGGTGGATATCCTGACTGCAACCTCACCAGGGACTCTGAGTCAAAACTCCTGACCAACAGAAAATGTCAAATAATAAATATTTGTTATTTTAACCACAGAATTTTGTAGTAATTTTATTACATTTTTAATTATAATTCCAGTATAGTTAACATACAGTGTTATATTAGTTTCAATGTAGTGTACAGTATAGTGATTTTGTAATTCTACACATTATGCAGTGCTCATTATGATAAGTATACTCCTTAATCACCACCATCTATTTTACCCATACCCCCTCTGGTAACCATCAGTTTGTTCTCTATAGTTAAGAGTCTGTTTCTTGTGAAACCACTAAATTTTGTAGTAATTTGTTTACCCATAGCCAATACACCCCAAACTCTGTTTCATCAGCTGAAATACTCTTAAAAGATTTCTAGTGAAACACTATTTAGAAATACGATTTTAAGCGAAGCAGACATTGTAGAATTGTGTAAAGAATATGATTTGAACATATTTTTAAGGAGAAAAAAAGCACATCTAACTAGAGAAAGACTAAGAAGAGGATGGGGCTTTTATTTTGCTTTGTTATAAGATTCTAATGGGGAATTTTGGGGATTTTCAGTGACTTTTTCCGATTTTTAAAATTGGGTATAATTATACTTATGACTGTATTTTTACGACATTTTACCAAAATCCTGGTCTTTCTTTTTGACTCACATAATAAAGAATCATAACAAGATATTGAGAAGTGGGAGAGGAAGAACAGTTTTTCTGAGGCGATAGTTCGAAGAGGGATTGGAAGGAAGAAGGGGCTGAAGAAAAGTATAAGGAAGGAGTGGAAGCCATTTGGCCAGAGGAGAAACAGAAGAATGGAGAACAGTGTGGATGCAAGTCCATTTGAAAAAGGACAAAGGTGATGTTGATGCTGAAAATATGGGAAGAATCATTGCTCACTGAGGCAGGTTAGGTTGGAATGACCTTGAGTTTAAGGTGGTGAGAGAAAGGTAGTGGCCATGACCATACATGTGTAGGAAACTAGCTTATGAAATATGGCTGGATGTTATACCACTCTTTACTTTGTTATTTCCACCTAGCTTCCTTTGAATTCCTTGTCATTGTTTTATACCTAAATACCTGGAGTGTTAGGAAATGCTTGTCAAAGGACTGATTTGTCCCTTTGTGTGTTCTGTGTAAAGTCCAGCTTGACTCTTCTAAATACAAAGAGAACTTTCTTGTCCCAGTAAGTTCTACCATTTGTCAGGGAAGATGTAGAAGTTATAGTATATGATACAAGAAAGTAGAGTTGGTTAAAAATGAGAGATATCAGAAATTCTCAGGCTGGAATGTAGAGAGATGAATCTCTCTTGCCCCAAATAGGCTCAAAGGATAATTTTTGTAATGCTCTGATAGCTTCTTTCTTTAAGCCCTTTGAAGAGGCAATTTTTTGCATATGATTCTGGTAGCTTTTGGGGGCAGCCTCTGTGCTCAGATGAAAATGATTACTGACAAGTTAAATTTCCTGCTGCATGCTATCACAAGGGGCTATGGTAAATATGGTATTAATTCACTGCTAATGAATATTTTCACAAGCATGTGGTTTTAATACGTCACCCATAGTCCGTATTCACTCTTGCCTCCATTCCCTTCTCAGGCTTCTATCTGAAAATAGCAGGTCATAATTTAGAATATATATATATATCCTTAGTATCATTTAGTATTCACTCTGAAGGAGAAAAATAGGGCTTATTATTTCTATGGGATTGCTGATTAGTGGAAGTACTATTTTTAAGATACTTTTATAGGTTTGTTGCACCCAAATTCCCATAGAGTATTCAGAATTTATCCTACTTTAACCAAAATCTGTGGGTTCATAATATGTTATATTTAGGTAAAATGAAGGAACCAGATGTGTTCAGGGTTTTTACCTTATTCCAAGAAAAAGTCAACTTCCAGCTTCCTGGCTTTGAAGTTTCTGTTGATGAAAAGGAAAAAAAAAAGTTTCTGTAGAGATATACATTTTGTATTATCTCTGTGGAGTAGAATTTGCAGATTTTTACAACTCCCTACCAAGTGGCATTATTATGGAAACTATATTTCTGTATTGACAGAACATGTTCAAGTCAGAAAAGATGAAGTGCTAATAACATGACATCAATTCTCTTTCAGGATCTTTAAGTGAAAGAATGAATGTTAACATGGAGGGTTGTATCACCTGAGAAAAGCCATATATAAGTAAGGTGAATAGATGGAAGACAGATATGGAGAAGTCTGAGTATAAAAGTGGAGTTTGACTATATCAATGGAATCAGGATTTCACAAATTTTAGTGAAGCCAATTTATGTTGGAGGAATGGAGGAGAAAATAGACGAGGTTTGGTGTGAATTTAGTTCCCAGGGCAACTGATCTACATCAGAGTTTCTCAGTTGTAGAGCTACTGACATTTTGGGCTGAATAGCTTTTTATTGTGGGAGCCTGTCCTGTGTATTGTAGAATGTTTAGCAGCATCCTTGGTCTTTACCCAATACATGCCAGTAGCAGCCCTCCATTCCCCCAGTTTTGACAACTAAAAATATCTTTCATTTTGCTATACATTTCCAGAGAGGCAAAATAGCCCAAGTTGAGAATCACCAGTCTAGGCATAGCCTGTGGGAAGCATTGTATTAGGATAGAAACCTGTATTTAAGGTTACAGTAGGAGGAGATTGCTGAGGAAGAAGTATCATTTTGTTAAAGTAATGCCAAAGGCCCTTTGACTGATGAGGATGCCTACAAATCCAACTTCCTAGGTTAGTACCCAGACCTGGGAGGTGGGGGTACTCTTCTTAAGTTTCATGCTATTTTCATAGCTGTTGGTTTCTTGAGTAGTGGTTCCCAAAATGAGTGTGCATCAGAATCATCCAGAGGACCTATTAAATCAGATTATTGGGCCACAGAGTTTCTGATTCAACACATCTCATGCAATAGATCTGAGGGCTTGAGAGAGGCTTTGCATTTCTGAAAGTTCGTAGATGATGTTGTTGCATCACAAAAAGACCATATTTTGAGAACCAATTTTCTAGACTGAACTCTATTTTGTATTATCTGGTTTTGATCTTTCTTGATTACCTTTGTAATTTTTTTCATGCTCAGGCTTGCTTCCTTTAGATATTTTTTTTTGTTTGCATTTGTTCTTTCTATTTAATTTTTGCATTGTTTACTTCTCATAGTCCTACATTGTCTTCCTTAATTCACATTCTACACTGATGGATGAAGGAAAAATGGCCTCTTTCTTTTACTTCTTTCTGGGCATTTTTTTTTTCTTTGCTTCAAATCACATGAGACTCAGTGTCCCTCATGCTACATCCTGTACCATCTCCTCATTCTTCCTTTCAGGACATCTGTGCCTTAAGGATAGGTTACTTACATATGCTGCAGTTGTCAAAAATCTGGGGTCACTTAGCATTTGATATGCTATTTTGATTGTAGTAACACATTTTCAGGGAATATCTGACTTTTAGATCCTTTTCTGAGCTCTAACTGATTTCTTGGAACTCATCCTTCTACAAGGGACCTTTGAATTATTTTGCATAGATGTATACTTTTATACTTGCCCACATCAGAGCTTATCTGTAAATTTCCTGCCCATTCACATATCCTCTTGAGATGTTCCCATCAGATTGCATTTCATTACTGAGTAAAGATTACTTAGGGTTATCTGCACTCTTAGAGATGTTACTAATAAGATATTCTTATTAGTAATTAATAAGATATTCTTATTACTAAGAAAGGATCCTATCCTTTCTCAGTCACTAAAATGTTTTGCATTTTTAAATAGATATAGATTAGCCTTCAGGAGATCAAAGCTGTTTATATTTTTAAGTATCCACTCCCTTTGCTTATGTTGATAATGGACTCCCTATCTGTGACAAATCAGAATCACATGATCCTGTAGGAGAAGAAAAATTTCCCATCTACTTTTTAGAGTTCTTAGCTGAGACCCCTGTAATAAAAAAACAGATTAACAAGAGAAAAATAATCAAGCTTTTTAATATATATAACTCATATGTACTTGGGAGTCATGGAGAAATGAGTAACTCCCAGAGGTGGACCTGAATTTAGACTTAAATACCATCTTAATAGGGAAAGGGGATGGAGATGTAGGTATCTTAGGAAATACTAAATGATTTTTAGGAAATATGAATGACCTTCAGGAGAATAGATGGGAGGTATGATAGTTTGTGACCAAGTTTGCCTGGATGTGATATTGACTTTAGTTTCCTCTTCTATGGCAAGAATCAATCCTCTCTGGTTGGTAAAACTGTAAGGAAGGGAATTTGTGACAGTTGAGTTCCTTTTGGAAAATCAGTCTTTAAGGAGATAAGAGGAGTTTGGAGAAAACTTCTCCCGGCATTTGTTATTTTTCAAGTGCCTATAGCTAAAAATAATCAATATACCAAAGTGGCATACTTTGGGGTGGCATATTCTGCTACCTTTCAATCTCATTCCAATTTTGGGTCAAGAGTAGATTATTTCCTCTTGAGTGCCACCTGATTTTCTTAGACCAGGTTTCATCTAACTAGCTGACCCCAGTGAATCACATTAAGCGGACAGTTCTGTCACCCTGGATCTTGGACCATGTTTGTTCAGATGTGTTTCATTGCTAGGGCAATTTGGATCGCTTCCTTCCCACCAAGCCAGCTTCTGGTCATCCTTCAAGTGTCAGCTTGCACATGACGGGCTCCTCACTTCAGTGAGATCTTCCATGACACCCAGACCAAGCTGCTCTACTGTTTGTTCCTGGTACACCTGTACTTCTCTTTCAGGACACTTTGCACAGTGTCCTTATGTAACTATTTGTAGTAATATGATGAATGACTCACCCTCCTGTGAATTCTCTAGGGGCACTGTCTGTTTTTCGGGTCACTGTAATTATCTGATGTCAATCATAGGGCCTGGTGTCTAGAGGGACCTCCATATTTAATGACCACTGAGCCTATTCATCCTTTTTGCTCTCTGGAATGACACTTTAAAAAATAGAATTTTGCTTCTAAACTTTCCATTTGACTGTCCATGATCACCTCTGCCCTGTGTTTTCTCCTTTGTTTTCACTTCCTAACTCTGCTCAGTTCCTTAGCTTTTCTTCATATGATATGGTCTCTAGACTTCCCTGACTATCCACTTTGGATACTCAGTTGAACAGTGCTCTGGGTATCAGCACAAATCACATGGGAGTTCTCTCTTCCTCTGTGTGAGCACCGTCTGTCTGTTACACACGTAAAACTGCTTTAATGATTTTAGCACCTGAGTCATACTGCTACCAATACTAAAACTCTTATCACTGCAGTGCCTCAGCTATTCGCATGATGTATTTTAACAATACAAGCAATATACGATCATTATACAAAAGTAGAAAGTTCAGATGAGAAAAGATAATTTAAAATCACCAAATAATACCATCACCCAGAAATATCCAGTATTAAAATTTTATAGCCTTAAAGACTTTTCCCATGAGTCCATTATGTGTGTGTGTGTGTGTGTGTATGTGTATTTGTATATGTGTGTCTCATGAGCTCATAAGTTCATTTTATATATATGCCTCTGTACTCTGTTATCTATTTCAAAGTCTCTTCAAGTTAGTAAATATAATTCTGTTCTGCTTTGGGATGCCATGTGCCTAGTCATTAACAATCTAGGATTTGAATCCAGAAGGGCCTGGGCCCTAAATTCCACTACGACTTACTAAGCTACATGCCCCTGGGTGGGTTACTTTTCTTTTCTGAGTTTCTGTTATATAGTTATATCCTATAATAAATCTTAATAGCTATATAGTTCATAGAGCTATATAGCATTTCATTTTATGGCTATATCAATTTATGACATTGTTAGATTAAGTCTCCCCATCCTACAATTTAACTTTTGAATTCTAAAGCTGGATTTTATATTTTTATAGTTGTTAAATGTTATCTTGTTGATTTCAACCCAGCATTTCAGGCCTTGGGATAATCTAAAAATGCTTTTCAATATTTATCTCTTGAATCTATGTGTCATATACAAATTTGATAATCAGACATTTAATCCAATTTACAGATAAAAGCGTCAAACACAGTAAATGTAGTAGAGAACTATATGCTTTATCATTGTTATCATTGCAGTAGCACACCCTTGNACCTGAGCCGAAGTTGGATGCTTAACCAACTGAGCCACTCAAGCACTTCTGTCCTGGAGATGTTAATCCACTAACCAACAGATGTTGGTTAAGGTGACTGAGTGTTGGGGCGCCTGGGTGGCTCAGTCGGTTAAGCTTCCGACTTCGGCTCAGGTCATGATCTCACAGTTTGTGGGTTCGAGCCCCGCGTCAGGCTCTGTGCTGACAGCTCAGAGCCTGGAGCCTGCTTCCGATTCTGTGTTTCTCTCTGTCTCTATGCCTCCTCTGCTCATGCTCTGTCTCCCTCTGTCTCTCAAAAAATAAACAAACATTAAAAAAAATTTTTAAAAAAGGTTACTGAGTATTGAATCAATCCAACTGACTGATAGATATATTTACTTACTTTTTAAAGTTTATTTATTTATTTTGAGAGAGAGAGAGAGAGAGATCAAAGGAGGGGCAGAGAGAGAGGGAAAGAGAGAGAATCCCAAGCAGCCTCCACACTGTCAGCACAGAGCCTGACATGGGGCTCAATCCTATGAACTGTGAGATCATGACCTGAGTCGAAACCAAAAGTAGGAGGCTCAGCCGACTGAGGCGCTCAGGCACCTCTGGTATGTTCTTGATCAGTCTCTTTTCTCTGGTCCCAAGCAAGGGCAAGAGAAATCCTGCCGGAAGCCCTGATGGAATAGTAAACAGTTGATCCTTGAACAATGCAGACATTAGGGACAACAACCAAGGCCCAGTCCAAAACTGAAGTATAGCTCTTGACTCCCCCAAAACTGAACTGCAAACACCCTAGTGTTGACCAGAAGGAAGCCTTATTGATAAACAAAACTGACAATTAACACACATATTTTGTATGTTATATGTATTATATTTTATATTCTTATAATAAATTGAGCTGAAGGAAAGAAAACGTAACTAAGAAAATCATAAGGCAGAGAGAATACATCTATAGTAGTGTTCTGTATTTATTGAACAAAACACCTGCAGGTAAGTGGACCCACACAGTTCAAACCCATGTTGTTCAAGGGTCAGCTGTATATTATCTTTGTGGCTTTCTCAGCATGTCCAGTAAGAGTTTCATAAAAGTAGATAAAGTTAGATGAGTCTGATGAATTTCCAGTGACCTCATACTGGCTCCTTGTAATTTTGACATTTTTATTAATAATATAGAAGCTATGGATCTGAGATTAAAAACATTAATTTCCTCTGGAAAGGAAGAATCTATAGCCACAAATCCATACCAACATAAAAATATGAGAGATTCATTGCAGCCTTGTTGTTTAGAAAGGGATGAGGGTTGAGGGATGGTATGCTTTGGAAGGAGAAAGGAAAGAAAGGAATTAAAGATAGGTTGGAGCATGGGGAAAGCTTTTATTTGCTTCATTATTTTTCCCTGGGAACAGCACTGTGTATCTCAAAAACTGTAGGAAAGGACAAGCAAGCCATGGTATGTCATGATAGAACTAGATGCATATAATAAATGCTGCCCACACACCTAATAGATTGTATGTTTACTATTTCTTGTTTACCTGGGGTGGTTCATTCTATGCATAATAATGATTATTATTAGAATAACATAAGATATTATAATATCACAATAATCACACACATAATAACACAATAACATAATATTGTGGTTATGCTTTCCAAAGCACTCACTCATTAATGTTTTTAGTTCTTTAATAGACCTCAGTGAGTTAGTAGGGTATCTCTCAAAAGAGAAAAAGGACATAGAAAGACTGATTTTCCCCAGAGGTTCAGAGCATGTTATTAGTGGAATTAAGACCATAAACCAGAGGTTATATTAGCAGGATCCTCACCTGGAATTTAAAAGAAGTTCCTTACCTTCTATTCTGGAAGAGTGAGCCAGGCTCAAGTAGCTGGTTCTGGAACATCCAGGACCCAGTTTCCACCTACTTCCACAGCCTCCTTTTGCCGCCACGCCCCGTACTTGAGCTCACATTCAGGAACAGCAAGCTGCCAGTAGTTTTCCCCGTGCCAATGCTGCTCGGTGGCTGTGTGTGTTAGGCCGTATATGTCCACTCAAGTAACGTGAACTTCACACCTTTCTTTACCTAGAAGATGCTCACACCTGTATCAAGCTCCTCCAGGAAGCCTCTGAGCCTCCAGATAGGGCTTATCCTGGCACTTTGGCATCGCAAGGCACTTGATGTTGCAATTCTCTCTTTCTGTGCCACTCCACTGCTATAAATTCTCTGTACATCCAGAACTTTACCCAGAGTGAAAGCTCACATATTGTTTAAGTGGGCTAAACTCACAGATTGTCTGTACCAAACAGGAGGCGAGGGTCAGTCTAAATCAGTGGACAAAGAGACACTTTTAGAGCATATTCTATTTAGAAAGAAATTTAGTTTGATTTCTGAAAGTAAAATTTTCCAGTGATTACTTTAGCAATAGCCGTTGTTTGCGCTGTTACACACCTAATGAGTGCTTGGCCCAAGTGGACAAACATGAGTATTTTTTATCCAGAAGCAATATGTGTTACAATTTCAGTGGCTAATGGGTTTAGTAAGGTTCTTCAGGGAAGCAGTTCTATTTGAATTCAGAAAATTTTAAGAGGTTGGAAGAATCTTTACCAGAAATCATAGCATTTTGACAATATCTATCTTTTAAAACATTCTGACATCCAATGTGATTTGATTAATTTAGATTTTAGTAGGTATGAGGGAATTTAAAAATATTATACCCACAGGATAATTTATTCATGGAAGATCATTTTATGAGTGATGAATTTCATTCCTTCTTTCCTGGTAGAAATAGAAAAAATGTGGATTGCAGCTGCTAACTTAATAATTTTACTGATAACTCAGAATGGAACAGATCTTAGTGTGAATTATATAATCAGCTCACAAAGCACTCCATATTCTTTCTTTGACAGAGTATGAAAAACACAAGGCAGAAAATATGGTTATTTGAAATTTTTCCCTGCATAAAGCTTAACCACGTTGTATTCAATAGTATAGTCAGAGAAAGATTAGGTTAGAATGATCAAAACAGCTGCTCAAGGAATGTGTCTTAATGTCTTAGCTTTTCTTTTTCCAGCTAAGGAAATCTAACAGGATATTAAAAAGCATATTAACCTTCAAAATATGTTTAGATTTTGCCACGCTTCTAAAGAAGCAATATGAGAATATGAGAGCTATGTTTAGCAGAAGGTTTGACCCATAGTATTTGTAGAAAGGGGTCACTTAAATTTAGTTTGAAAGCCACCACTTTTCGCACCTGACTGACTCTAATATCACACCATCCCAGTCCTTTCACCACTCAGCTGGTACAATTATCTTTCCAAAGGCAAATCCGATTATGTGATTCATCTGTTTAAAGCCCATTGGTAGTGAAATCTAGACATCTTAGCCTGGCAGATTAGGTCCTCCCTAAAAAGATCTTGTAATAACTGCCCTTAAAATCCATGCTTGAGCTCTAAGGAGCCATTCCCAGGGCCCAGAACCCCTCAGCCATTGGCTATTATTTATTATTATGCAATCATCCCTGAAGTCTGGAATGCTTGGTCTCTGTGAACCCCCACAGAGGAATTGACTGCTCTCTCCTTTGCAACCCTAATCTACCTCTACAGCACTGTTCTTCCAAGCCACTCCTGATTTTCTTGTGTGTGCAGTAACCCTTCCTCCTTAGACTCTAAGGGCTAATTATCCCTGCATGGCACCTGGATGAATAGATTTATTAATGGATCCGCTAATACCCGAGAGATAAATTGAACGTAAAAACGTAAAACTCAAAAACAGTATCCTCCATGGAAATTTTGCCAGCAATTGCAATGGAAGTGTCTTCCAGACTGGGATGTTTTCCTGAGCTTTTATTTATTACACTTACTAATTTTGTTTTAATGTCGTAGCTGAAAACATTGGAGAGCTGTAGCTTTGGTTTCTAACTTCAATTCTTACTCAAATACTTACATTTCTGCAGAAGAAAATACTTTAGGCTGAGCAAACCAAGATGGTCAGCAAAATTCTCAATTTTGACCGTATTTTTCCCCCGTGAAATGTGTCCTGTTAACCTTAAAAATAAAAACCTGGTAATTATTTTACCAGCAAAAATGTGTTTATTTAGGAATAAAAGAGAATTGCAATCCAGAACAAAGAAGCTGTGGTAAAACGGTAGGTGGGTGTGCAGAACTAAAGTTGGGAAGGCTGTTTCAAACTAAAAGTCTGTTGGAGTAAACTGGGGGTTTGAAATACAGTGGCCTCTCACTGGCCAGGCTGTGGTGGGGTGGGTGTAAGGAAAGCATTTTTTCTTCCACTGGAATAGTACAGTAGTATCCACATGCAAGGTCAAGTCTCTGTAAGATCAAATCCATCACTTCCTTTTGGGTCTGCAATTGACTAAGAGTGGCAGGGATCTCCCCCTGCCCAGGCCTCCTGACTCCATTTTAGTGAGGTTTCTCCTTACTAATTTTCACACTTCCAAACTGTGCCCATTGACCCATTTGGCCCTCCACTAGTGTTTTTGGATGGATTTAGGATTTGGGGAAAATGAAATATGATAGGAAAGGTATCACCATTTTTAGCTAGATTCCTAACTATTTACAGTGCTTCTGTGTTATTTTGTTCCTTGAGCTGTCACTAATCTTGATTATGGGATGAGTGTTGTATCTGAGTTATTTCAGTGCAGTAAAGTCATAGATTAGCCCGTTAGGTATTATGTATAGTTATAGAATCAATCATTGCTATTGTCTACAGGCTCAAGAATAGATACCATCCCTGGGGCATGAATAGAATCTTAACGCGTTGAGTTAATTTTGCCCATCTTCCTTTTATTTGTTTATTCATCATTATTATTTTTAATGTTTATTTTTGAGAGAGAGCGAGCTGGGGAGGAGCAGAGAGAGAGAGGGGGACAGAAGATCCAAAGTAGGCTCCAGGCTGACAGCAGGGAGCCCCATCTGGGGCTCATACTCACAAACTGAGAGCATGACCTGAGCCGCCCAGGCGCCTCATCTTCCTCTTATTTTTCAAGTTGAGAAAGCTGAAGTCCAGAATCTTAAGTCACTTATCTAGGATTTCATGGCAAATTCAGAGAAGCACTGAGCCCCGTGCAAAGCATTTCCAGATGACTCCCCTCCTTTTGTATTGGAAGGCCACCACAGGGGCTCCGCAGTCCAGTTCAGGGACTAGTCCGGAAGTCCCAGTTTAGAGCTGGGAGTTACACCCTAGTCTGCTTCCCATTGAATTTTTTATTATCCCGTTGTACAGCAGTGCCACATGAATAATTAGGCCGCAGTCAACTGAGATGTTGAAGCACAAAACTGTCTTTTTAAGTTCTGGCTTTGGGGCTCAGTCAGTTAAGCATCCGACTCTTGATTTTGGCTCAGGTCACTATCTCATGACTTGTGGGTTCAAGCCCCGTGTCAGCCTCTGCGCTGACAGGGTGGAGATTTTGCTTGAGATTCTCTTTCTTCCCGCTTCTCTCTGCCCCTCCCCCACGTGTTCTCAAAATAAATAAATAAAATATAAATAAATATATAAAAATTACTTCTGTTGGCAGGTGGGCCTGCTGCGTTCTCCTATGGTTTTTGAGACTCCATCCTATGGAACAGGGTCAGTGTGGGTAGCAACATGGAGCTGCAGAGAGGTCCCTAATGGGGCAGGGAGGGAAAACAGCGTCAGAGACAGATGCAAATAGTCCCGGGAGTCCTTTCTAAATGTATCTCCACAGCGGCCTCTGCCTGGCACCCAGCTGGCATTCTTCCTCAATAGGTCAACTATTGTTGCTAGGTGCCTTTAATCATTTTGCAATTTCAAGTTAAAAAAAAAAAAGTAATACTGTAGCTTTGTGTCAGCTTCCTGCCTTTTATTCATACTTAGAAGGACATAAAACGTTCTTGAAAAATGCCCAGCCTTGGAAACCTTGCGGGAAGGGAGTCCTTTCAATCATAAAAGTGTTTCAAATAGCAGCTTTGTCAGCCTTCTTGCTTTGAGCTGACAATGGGTTGGGTTGAGGGAGGGGAAAAGAACAGCCTTTAATTATATATCCAGAACACTTTAAGGGAAGGACCTATACATTTTTGTATCCTTCCTTCCTTCCTTCCTTCCTTATTTATTTATTTATTTATTTATTTATTTGTTTGTTTGTTTGTTTTAATATTTATCCTTGAGAGACAGAGAACGAGCAGGGGAGGGACAGAGAGAGAGAGAGAGAGGGAGACACAGAATCTGAAGCAGGCTCCAGGCTCTGAGCTGTCCGCACAGAGTCCGATGCAGGGTTTGAATGCATGAACCGTGAGATCATGACCTGAGACATGGGGCTTGAACCCACATACTGTGAGAGCATGACCTGAGCCAAAGCTGGAGGCTTAACCCATTGAGCCACTCTGGTGCCCCCATTTTTGTATCCTTTTAACGACAGAGCTAACTTCACTCAATCTGCACTTTAAGATGTCTGCTAAATGAGGAAAGGATGGATCAGATGGCTGATGGCTGGATGTTTTTTATCTGTCTACTTTGTGTCATTCTGAGTAGCACAGGGTTTCTAAAATAAATTTGTCTCCTAACAATGGGACACTTTTTGTTTTTGCACCGATAAAAGAATTGTCGTCTTTATTCTTCTCCTCCAGTCTCATATAAAAGAAGTTCTCCGTAAAGCTGTTTACCTTTTTGGAGGGTTACTTCCCATCCTACTTCTGTGGGACCCAACCCTTTAAGTACGTGTCTAGCCACCTTAATATTGGCCCCTTCAGGGCGTCCCAGACTCTCTGACATCCCATTTCTCCTCGTTGAATGCTCAGCTCCTTAAAAGTGTGGTACCCGCTGGCCACTCTCCCTCCCAGTGACTTGTTAATTCTGCACAGCTCGGCTCAAACTCTTTGAGGATGAATGTCTGCACTCTATTGTAGGAAACAAGAATACTCTCTGGCAAGGAAAAAAATCTTTGCTTTTTGTAGGGACATAACTGAGAACTGGTTTCTCTAATTATGATGATTTGGGTTGACAATTGTCACAGAAAAAAGTCTTCTTTCTCTCCAGGCTTGAGGAACCCTCCTCTTCCCCTTTACTTTTCTTAATTTTGCCTCTTACATTCAGCCCCAGCAGCACGTCCTCCATGAAGCTTAGTCTACTTTACTCCTGTTTCTACTTGATGCTTATTTAATTTTCTAACTACAATTACAGGAGGCAATTTGATAGCACTTATTTTACCTTAAAAAAAAATCTCAGCATCTATGGGGTGTCTGGGTGCCTCCATCCATTAAGCATCAGACTCTTGATTTCGGCTCAGGTCATGATCTCATGATCTGTGAGATGAAACCCGGGGTTGGGTTTGGTGCTGACAGCCTGCCTGGAATTCTCTCTCTGCCCCTCCCCCTCTCCGCTCTCCCTCAAAATAAATAAACATTAAAAAGAATACTTAGCATCTAATTCAGGGCTGGGCACACAGTAGGTAAATAGTAAACACTCACTTGATGAAACTATTACAGATATATGAGGGACTCCTACTCTTTTGACTAAATCTGATTGTCATTTTATTAAGGACTCTGCCCACAATAGGACATTCATCATGCTAGTTTACTTGATTATCTTTTCTTCCTAGGGGAGCTTTTAGCTATTACAGTAAGAGGCCCTTTGCATCTTTATTCCCATCTTTTTGATCCATATATTGATTTTAAGTTTTGTTTGTTGGACACATTACTATCTTCCTTTCCATATAAAGAAGACCATCCTCACTGAGAGTTACTGTTTCAGAATCAGGAAACATGATGGATAGACAAAGGGCTGTGTAGGTAACAGCATTTCTGAATATTTTGGGAAGCATACCAAAAATTCAGGGTAAAAGGCTTGCATATTTTCTGGACCTTCTAGGACTCTTTAACATGCATGTGTGGAGTGTGTGCGTGTGAGTGTGTGTGTGTGTGTTTTCACTGAGGCCAGGATTGCAAATAATCAATCCTACACATAACTGGAAGCAGAAGCAAGGTTGAAATGACCGCCGTGATGCTTTCCTCTTTGATTTCTCTTTCTCTCAAAAAATTTTTTTTCTAGGAAGTACAATTGTTTTTAATTCCAAATTACATGACTCCCTCAAGGGATTTGTCAAAATGACAACAATGACAAAAGGTGGGGCTGGGGGCAATTTGAATATAAATAAAGACAGTAAAAATCAGAAAGCAATTCAGAGTCCTGCCTCAGTGGACAGAATTGCAAATGAACTGAATTTGGCTGAATTTTTGCCTGTTTACCAGGAATCTAAAGATACTAACTATTGTTCTGTCACGTATTTGTTTTAAGTAAATTGATCCAAGTGCCTGTGAAATTTTATTAAGCTTTTATCCAAATCTAAGCAGAGACAACTTCCTTGTTCAGTAATTCGTTTATCTCAATTTTCCCCTCCAGTTGCTTTCTACCAAACTAGTAAAAATGGAACACAACTTGTTTAGCCGCTTAACACCTAAACACCTTCATGTGGTGTGTTCTTTTCTCATTCTTTTTTTTACTATTAGTTATGTAGTCCATGCTATCATGTTGTAAGTTTCCTTAGCCTTTTTTTATCTTATGATAGGGACCCTCTATCTCTAGGATCTCACCCATTACAATCGTGACTCCGTGAGAAATGAAAAATGTGTGACCGTGCATGTTTTTATTCTACCCTCATGCTGGGCTGATAATTTTGCCATCATGAATTACCAGGTTCAGACTTTTAGGATGAAAATTATTTTACATTAGAATTTTGAAAGTATTACTGCATTGTCTTCTAGCTTCCAAAGTTAATGTTGAGAATCTGATGTCAGTTTTCCTAATTCTTTCTATGGGGACTTCTTTCTTGCTATACCTCCTGGGATTTTTAAGCATATGGTATGGATCTTCATTGGGTTTTTGATACATTTTCAAGGACTTTGGATTTGGAGACTCACATCATTCAGTTCTGAGAACTGTTATTTAAGATAGTATCTCTTTGATAATTTCCAGATAGACTGCTCTTTGGTCTTTTTTGCTGAAGTGCCTATGAGTCAGTTTTATTTTAAGTTTTATTTATTTATTTTTGGGGAAAGAGAGGGAGAGTGAGAGCACTGGGGAGGGGCAGGGAGAGAAAGGGAGAGAAAGAATCCCAAGCAGGCTCTGTGCCGTCAGTACAGAGCCTGACCAGGGGCTCCATCCCACAGACGGTGAGATCATGACCTGAGCTGAAAGCGAGTGTGGCATGTAACTGACTGAGCACCCAGGAATCCTCCTGTTACTCAGGTTTTGGACCAAGGACTTACTAATTTACCCATCTCTTTTTTGTTTGTTTATAATCCCATTCTATGTCTTTTTGTTCCTTTTTGGGACAAATTTCCTTGTTTTTATCTTCTTATTCCCTTATTTGATTAAACAAATTTTACTTTTTATAACTTTTTTTATTCTTTCTCAGCTGGAGACTTTTCTCAAACGTTTGGTAATTCTTGCTTGTCTCCTCATGTTCATTTTTCAACACCGATGAGAAGCTTTGTGAGAAAAGTGGGTTTGTTGATTGCGCAGCTTTTCTGTGCTCAGCCATGGTGTTCTTGGCTGGGGACCAAGTCACCGTGTGCACATCTTTTCCTCATTTCTCTAGAGCAGGATCTCAGGTCTCCCTTCGAGAAGTGTACCCCTGGCTGTTGACATCATAGAGCTGACAGGAAGAAGGCATGGCCATCGCAGTGTTTTCTCACTCCGACCTTCCGTGGCCCCTGATGTCCTGGAGTCCTGAGATTCTCGGACTACATTTTTCCATAGAATATTTCTCAACACTCCTGTGGGAATGAGGGATGGGAAATCATTTAATAGGTTGAGTTGGAGGTGGGGATGCAGGAATATAAATATTCCTTATAGAGACTTTCAAAATATCCCCCTGTTTTCAACCTTCTTACTCCAGTATATAATTTCCTTACATTCTATCTATTGCTTCCAACTGCTGAGCATTTTCTAGGCTCTGCAGGGGAAATTGGAGTGCAGCTCATTGGGGCCCTCTTTTAGTAGGAGTTGGGTTTTATTTTCCTCTTTTCTATGAAGATTTTTCTATGAATATTTTTGGCTGCATCTCATTTCTTGTTGGGAATAAGGTTTGGGGTATGTCTATTGAAACTATTTGCCCTTAAAAAAAGATTGGAGTTATTGAGAAGTCTTATGATTTTACATGGAACGTGTTGGTGTATAGATATGTAGTTACCTCAATTAGAAGTAATTTAGAAAATTCATGAGGTTCAAGGTGCCTGGTTGACTCAGTTGGTTGAGTATCTGACTTGATTTTAGCTCAGGTCATGATCCCAGGGTTGTTGGGCTCCACACTGAGCTTGCGCCTGTGTGGGATTCTCTCTCTCCTGCACATTCTCTCTCTCTCTCTCTCTCTCCCCAAAACAAAACAAAACAAAGCAAAATCCATGAGGTTCAAAATCCAGTGAATTGGAATTTCAGCAGGGAGAATTCAACAAAAGAGTCTGTATGGAAATTATCAAAGAATAATGAAATGAAGGTCAACATTATGATAATTTAGTGCTTTAGTGTATTTATGCTGGAGTTCTTCTCTGTCTCTCCAGTATCTTCAGAGATACAGCTATGCAAAACAGGCAACATAACTGGAAACATAGATATATATACACTGAGAGATGTATGGTGTTTACATGTCACCATGATTGCTTTTTCTGTAGTGAGTTAAAGGAAGCCCCCTGAAAGAATGGGATCATGATGGACATAGATGGGAAAGTAGATTTAGCTGGTGGGGTGGTGGTGTAGAGATTTAAATAAAAGCACCAGTGTGATGATGACACTAACACTGTGGCTTCTAGCTAGACAGGGTGCTGCCTGCTGGCTTCGTGTGTCAGTGTGGGTGAAAAATGGGTGCTTTCTTGGTGATGAAGAGGTGTCGCCAACATGATTGACAAAATGGTCCCAGATCCCAGAAGTTTGCTTGTTATCATAGTGGGCTATTTTGAAAAATCTAGGACATCTTTGCCATGATCATCCCAAAGATAATTTAAAAAGCAAGACACATTTTAGGGTACAACAAAGCAAAATTCAAAATATGTTGGAAAAGCTGAATTATTTCCAGTAGAGTTTACAAATACCGTGCATGAAATATGAAGATAGAATTCTGATCACAAAAACCTTCTACAAATGCATTCTTTCATCCCAACTTAATCTGTAGTGATTGGCAGTTCTATGTAATAGATCATGAATCTTCATGCAACAGGGTGATGTTAGAGGCAAGAAAGAACATCACATTTGGTTTTATTTCACTGAGTAGAGCTACGTGACACAGCTATTTCCAAAGAGTGGCCATCTTCTGTATGCTTTGTTGCAGACAGCCTTTCTAGCTGCAGTGATTTAGGGGCATCTGAGCGCTGAGTTTGAAAGGGCACGAATATACCATCAGACAAGCACCGAACATGACGTCCTCTGAGGCTGGTTTCATCTTGTAGGTTGTGTGCAAGGTGAATTTCAATGGATTCACTGGATCTACCTGCCTATGTGTCTAGGAGAAAGGACTGAACCAGAAATGTTTGAATCAACTTAACACTTGTTTAGGCAAATCGACTTAAAGATAATTGTGCCAGTTCAAATCTGTGACTCAGTTGGACTGAACTGCTGAGGGAGGTGCCGAGTGGGTGCATTGCGCAGGCTGGGTCTTCTGGTTTACCTCAGGTGGCTCATTAGCAGGGCTGGAGCACACCCCTTTCGACATCATCTTTCTGTGTGTGTTTGGAGAGGCTGGGACCTGAACAGATGGCCTCGATGTGGGCTCCCATGACTACCAGGCATGCCAAGCAGGCAGATGAGTGATCTGGCTTGTTCTTTCTCTTTTAAATTGCTGTCAGCCAGGGAAAAGTGGTGAAAATAAATCAATGGCTCCCTCCTCCAGACCCAGCATGTACCTTTCAGTCATCAAAATAAGAAACATCCTGATTTCTCTGATAGGAAGAGCCCTTCACACACTGGAGATTAACATAACAAATGGCCAAATTGTGTCTCAGAAAGGACATTTTTTTTTTTTTGGTCTTTTTGTCAGGGACCAAATGTTGGCACTGAATGGACAACAGCAGGTTTGGAGGGAGCATTGTTTATTCACTCCCAGACTCTTTGTGTCCTTTGTGACTGGGTTCAGTATTTTTGGTAACTGGTTGGTAACTGTTTACATCCCCCACCATTAGAACACAGGAAATCATAAACAGGAATCATGCTGAATATCTCTGGCATGCCTTTGTGTTCCTACTGTACTGAGACCTCCTCTGTGTAACTTCCATCTTTCTGATTCTCATTGAGTTCAAAGGAAACTGTAGAGCAAGGGGCTCAGTTTAAGGCCAAGATGTAAACTTCAGCTCCTGTTTAATCTTCAGATATTAACAAGTTGACCCTGAGCTGGGCAACTTTTTAGAGTCACACGTCAAAAAATTGGTCCTGGATCAGGAGAGTGTGACATCTTTCATTTTTTAAACTTTGAGAATCATTGCCTGATTAAATGGTATTCATTGATATATTAACACAGTGACCCTGAACTAGACCGTTCTATGGCTTAGTTTCCCTTCATTTGGAATAAAGACCCACCTACCTCGTCTACGAATCTATGAGTCGTATTCTCACAGATGCAAATTGATTTTCTAGCCATAAATCATGGCCCTTGATATGTTTTCAAACAATAAACATTTCACATATGCGAGAGCCATGTTGGGTTAAGGTAGAAGGGAAGTTTAACTTTTTGGAATGAATCTGATATTTTTATGGCTTCTCAAATATGAAAGCTTCATATGGCCCGTGGGTGGCATGTTGGATATCCCAGGACTTACTTAGTGCAGTATGTTAATCTAGTTCCTAAATTTTACATAGCTTGACACATAGAACTGGTAATGTTTCTAGAAACACCATAAATAGAAATATCTTCATAAGACCTTTGTGTTGTAATCTGCTTTGTCTCACTACTTAGCTAGAAGCATTATGGGACAGTCAGGTCAGAGATTTGAAAGTGGGTCTTCTAACCTTATTTGTGATTTGGTTATAACTGAGCTATTTCTGGAGAAATATCACTTATAATGTCTCTTCACTGATGCTTAAAATATGTATGCAAAGTAGAGCTGTCTAACTTGCAAGGCTTTGGGGGGGGTTCTTTATAAAAGGTAAGGAGTCTATATGTAAAAATTATTATTAGTGACTGAAATACTTAGAACTGTCAAGAAGGATGGCAACATTTCTGCAAGCGCTTGAGAAGAGACAGGTCTGCTGTGAGTTAGTCATCATCTGTGGATGATGTATTTGAGGACATGATGCACAGCAGTTGAATTTATAAAAAAAAAAACAAAAAAAACCGTTGGTAAAGCTTTTTTGGAGAAGTCATGGATTGCAGCCTTAAATTCTGGGAAAATGGAATTTTCCCTTAGCTTTACAAATGTGGCAGAAGGGATCCTCACTATTTTGCATTTTTGGATTCTCGTTAATGGCACATAACACACATGTGCGGGCGTGCACACACACACAAGTCAATAAAATCTGTGATAATTAAAAATGCTACCTCAGATTTAAGATACATTTGAGAAATATTAACATACAATGGCCTCTCAGAATAACAGCTATTTCACTTCTGCTGCTTCACTTACGCATTTTCTTTGGAGTTATAGGCTTTTATTTTCAAATATTTCTTTTCTTTTCTTTTCTTTTTTTAAGTGTTTTATTTTTAAGTAATCTCTGCACCCAAGTGGGGTTTGAACTTAGAATCCTGAGATCCAGAGTCACATGCTCTTGCGAATGAGCCAGCCAAATGTCCCTATTTATTTTCTATTTATGGAACTAGAATGTGCCCTTTAGGCTGCAATATCTCAGAACAGCCCTGTGAGTTCTTTAGTGCAGAAAACTTAGAAAACCTCTCTTTTCTCTTTTCCCTACCCTTCCAAATGACAGCCAGCTACCTCACGTGCCTGTAAGCTGGTGGAACCTCCTGATTGTGATGTAAGTACAAAGATGAGGAGAATGAGACCACAGAGGTGAAGGAGCTCATTCAAGGAGTGTTGGAGCAGAGCCGTGACCAGAATTCAGGTCACTTAGTTCAGTTCTCACACAAATATTTATTACACCGGATGCCGCGCTGGTTGCTATTTCGGTGTCCTTTCTATTCCATGATGCTTCCTGCCTGTCTGCTCTGGGGGATTTGATCTATGGAAGTCACTTTTCTTTCCACATGGAAGCATCGTCTTAGCGCCCCCTCTCCTCACATAAGCTCAGCGGACCTCCTCGGTTTCCTCGTTTATAAATTGAGGAAGCTGTGCCATCGGCTCCAGACTTTCTTGATGCTCTCCATCACCCTTTCATCAATTATACATGAAAGACACACTTCGACCCTGAAAACCCTTCCTTGTGCATTTCGTGTAGCCGTGTTCATCACACTGTGTTTTGTTTATTTCTACTTCACCTCGTTCTTAAAGATGGCACAGGAAATAACGCTGCAGCGCCCCTCTCTGATGCAGTGATCAAGGGAATGGTTCAGTTATTTTAAACAGTGGAGTACGTTTTGCTTTGGGTCCCATGTTGCGAGCAAGCCAGGCTTCGTATCACTTCCTGATTTTCTGTGCATGTCCGGTGGGTGTGCAGGCACGCATCAGCAGCATCCTGAGCTGTTGTCCTCAGGGCCTAGTGACATGTGATGTATAATAATGAGGCAAAAGTTTAGCTAATAAATGCAAGCTGATGAGGCACATATGTGGTGGAGTAGAATGACATCTCTCTTCGGGGCCCAAGGTATTGGGATTATGCCAACATCTCTCTTAAACTGCATAAACTGGAACCATGTCTTTTGGGGCCTTGAGATATTTATTAAGTATTAGAAAATGGAGCAGTTCAGAATATAATCATTCAAACAGCTTTGTATCTTCTGATCTGGGATGATGTTCAAAGGTGGCCGTTCATCTGTAGGTTGTTTGCCGTGTTCCAAGGATTTTGCTGACTGTTTTGAATGACGGTGTGGCCCAGCTGATTATCCACATTTTACAGAAATAACACTTGCGTTGCAGAAAGGTGAAATGACACGTCCAAGCACTCAACGCTGATGTTTATACTGAGGACTGTCTGGTTCCAAAGCCTTACTCTTAATCACTTTACTGCCATTCTCCCCAACCCACTCATTTATTTTCCACATGTTTATTGGCACATTACTGCTTGGGATGCCAGGAAAGCAGAAAGCAAAATAGACAATCCTGATCTCATGGGGCTGTCATTCTTACAGGTGAGAAGGTGAGTGAAGAAGGGGGTGGAATGTTGAGGATGTCGCATGAGAAGGCGTGGTAATAGGAGCTCGGAGAACAGAGAAGCAGAGCAGGGAGTCGGAAGTGACGGGCAAGGACATGGGGCGGGTACTTTTGAGTATGGCGGTCGGGAAGGCCTCGATGAGAAGGTCACCCTGGAGCAAAGGCGTGAGAAACCAGGGAGAGACTGGAAAGAGAGAGCAACAGTACAGACAACTATCTGGACCAACAAATTGGTCCTGGATCAAGAAGAGTGTGGGATCTTTCGTTTGTGAAGATTTTACTTTTTGTCAGTGTGTGATTCATCGCTGAATGTAACGGTGTAGTAGGGAAGAGAAGTTGGGTGCTGACGCGGGAGGGAGATGTGACAATGGATCCCCCGGTGTTCCAGAGCAGACGAGATGGGATGGGGCCTGGCGCAGAAGGGGGCATCTCGATCTCAGACAGGAACGTGGAAAACAGGAGGGAAGTACGGTGCTGGCCAGCTGAGCGATGACCGTGTGGGGGCCGAGGGCCTTCTCTTCTGATTGCTCCTGGTTTCTCACTGAATTGGCAAACTCACATCTTGAGCTGGCGGGGCGGAGAGGGAGGCTGTGTGGTAATCCTGAGGAGGGAACAGCGAGAGCTGTCCTCTGGAGGAGTGGGAGAGGGACCAGAGCACATCCCCACAGTTTCATTGCGCTCCAGCTTTAAGGTTCTCCTTGGCGTTCGTGGTTGTGCATTCAGAGTGTGATTTCTGGGGATCCAGAATGCAGCTCGTACCAGATCAGGATGCACAGAGCAGGTGGAAAGTTGGGTTTAAATGCTGAAAATTTGGGGTTTTGCTGGAAGAGTGTAATAAAGAGGTTTACAATGTGGCCAAGGATTGTGATGGTTCTCTTTCTTTCTTTCTTTCTTTCTTTCTTTCTTTCTTTCTTTCTTTCTTTCTTTCTTTCTTTCTTTCTTTCTTTCTTTCCTTCTTTCTTTCTTTCCTTCTTTCTTTCCTTCTTTCTTCTTTCTTTCTTTCTTTCTTTCTTTCTTTCTTTCTTTCTTTCTTCCTTTCTTCCTTTCTTCCTTTCTTTCTTCCTTTCTTTTCTTTCTTCCTGCAGTCATTCTGAAAATTGTGGGATGCATTGTTACAGGAAGTCCCTTGCCTTACCCAAAGCCACCCATTTCTCCCTGAGGAGAAGGGTCGGTCCTTGCCTGAGTCCACACAAAGAAGGGCCATCGCACTGCCTTTGTTTACATTATGTAGTTCAAATTTTTAAAAATCTTCATCTTAATACCTGTTCTTTTTGTTTTACTTTGAATGGTTCCCCCAACTTGAGATGTAGGAAGGCTTTTGGTCTCCCTGGGAGTGGGGTTGAGGTGTGGAGGCAGTCAGGGCCCACCTGTACACTGACTTGAGACCAGTTCAATACAGTGTACACCTTGAAGAGAACAAAAAGAGGTAATAATTATGAAATTGAAGCTGGAAAGGTAGGAAGTGAGGATGTGGAGGGTGGCTGGTGAGGGATGTGGACAGGGTGACGAGATCCCTGGATGTAAGTCCTGGGAGGGCCCACGGGTGAGGGACTGCTGTGGGAATCAGGAGCTGGCAGTGAGATGCTTGATGGTGAAGGCTTCCTGGTGAGAACCATGGGTCTGAGCCGCTGAGCTGGGGCAGAGGGCAAATCCATGGGAAAAAAGGTGCAGGGCAACTGAAAAACCACAGTTACCTGGAAAGGGAAGTCACCAGTAATTATTTCAAATTTTCTCTTTTAAAATATTTTACTTTTTAAGTTTATTTATTTATTTTGAGAGAGAGAGAGAGAGGAGGGGGAGAGAGAGAGGGAGAGAGAGAATCCTAAGCAGGGTCCTTATTGTCACGACAGAGCCTGACTGGAGCCTCGATCTCACAAACTGTGAGATCATGGGCTGAGCCAAGATCAAGAGTTGGACGCTTAAAGCACTGGTGTCTAAATCTCTAAATCAGCCACCTGAAAAGGTGCCCCGATTTCAGGTTTTCTAGAGATTGATGCCAACTTAAAATCTTAAAGGACTCCAACGAGGAAGGGGTCATGGCCATGGGTCAGCAATGATGGTAAGAAGGGGCAAGATGTCAGTGCATTTTAAGGGAGAACAGTCTGCTCACAATGAGTCTCCCTCACGAGCCATTCTGAGGAGCTGTGGGTTTTTTGGGAAGAGGGAGGGAAGGTAGAATCATCTGGCAGAGAAGACAAGGAGAGCACCAACCTCGCTTTTTGGCACCTTCCTTTGGGTGGTGCAGAAAAGGAAGCAGCCTTCACTCCCAGGGCTAAGAAGGAGCGGAGCCCTCGGAGGAGAGCCGACTAAGTGGGGAGTCTGCTAAGTTAGGTGGGGCGAGTCAGAGAAGGGTGTGAGCGAGAGGGGGTTGTGCTCATCAGCGCAGATACTGAGCTGGGGTGGACATAGTGTAAGGGTTTCTGGAGTTGGGGCATGGTGGGTAAGGCCACCAGGTGCAGAGCCGGGTGGGGTGGCAGTCCCAGAGACCGAAGTCCTAGGCTTTCTAAAAGTGGAAAATCAAGTTAGGTGCGATGGGCTCCAGATAGATGGCAGTGGTGAGGCTGGGTGTGGTTAGAGGGGTAGGGAGGTCTGTCAAGAGCATATAGGCTTTGGGGTTCTGCTGTTCCTGCAAGCAAGGGGTTAAGGCTTGTTGAGAATCTGTTTCACTTGGAGCACAGACTATCTGGAATGCTCTCCTAACTCCTAGAACATGAGCAGTGTTAAAGTGTACTCTTAATTTATACTAGGCATTTATACCAAGGACGTCATTTTCTTCATTTGTGAGGATGTCCAGCTGTGCAACTACAGATCTCTTTCCTGTAGCGGTCTGTGCTCATAAAGGAAGAAAATGACAAAAGATAACAAAAGTATGACAATTAACTGCAAACCGATTATCTATAGAGGGAGAGGGCAGGGAGACAGAGGAGATAGCAATGTGTTTAGAGGTCAATTTTCCTAGAAATATGGAAGACAGAACATTCTATCTAGAGGACAAAGTTCACCCATTTTTGTCAGACCATTAACAGAATTCTATAGCCACCTGCAAAGAATTTGATTTTGGGGAAGCTCTATAGCACCTTACACAATGTTTACATATAGTACATGTTCATAACACTTTCTTTTTTTTGAGAGAGAGGGGGAACAAGTGAGCAAGGGGCAGAGAGAGAGGGAGAGAGAGAGAAAATCCCACACAGGCTCTGCGCTGTCAGCACGGAGCCCAAAGGGGCACTCGAGCTCACCTGAGGCAGGGCTCAAACTCAAAAAATGTGAGATCATGACCTGAACCGAAGTCTGATGCTTAACTGACTGAGCCACCCGGGCACCCCCAAAATACTTTTGATCAATAAATAAATACACGAATGGATTGAGAAAGCCCTTGTGGAAGTGTTCAACTTTTAAGATTATTAACTTGAATGAGTTGCTGACATTCCTTGATGTTACAATTCAAGTAGAGAAGGAAACAGTTGAAGTTCATTGCCTTCAACTCTAGAAGGGGGATGGAGGACAGGAGACAGGAGACTCTTTGATTGGGGAAGACAGGGGGGACACTCATGAAATGTCCTCTTAATTTTTTAGCCATGGTGGTGAAGAGAAGCTCTTCTTGGGTCGTATCCTTGGATCACATTCTAGTGGCTGTTCTAGATCTTTTTGTCGATGCTTCCAATTGCCTTTATGCTGCCTTTTGCTTATGATTTATTTACTTATTTTTTTTTTAAGTCAGCCCAATCCCCTGTTCTCAGGGTAAGTACAGTTGTACTGTCAGATAAATCACCAGATAAAAGACATTTATAGCAGTGATTTGACTACCTGGATATATTTATTTAAATTAAGAGAACCATTTGAGTTGGAGATATCTCTTAGTAATTGCATGGATGCTTTGCCCTCCATCATAGATTGCTACAAGAGCTTCTATGAGATAACAATAATTACTAGCACTGATTTTTGAGTGCTTCCATGTTGTTCTCTGCTGCTCCCCTCCTTATCCCTCTCCTCCCAAGGAGCCGAAACCTTTGGATTGGAACAGACATATCACAAGGCAGCCAAATATGAGGGGTTGTGTGCACGAGTTTGTGTTAACATCAGTGTCACTGAAGGCAAGAGGTANGGATTGCCTGGCATTCTTCAGCTTTATCTGGATGAAGATTCCTTGAAATGTGAGCACAGCTGCTGGGAGGCTAATTATCTACTTAACTTCCTTCAGTTGGTCTTTAGATTTTCCTGTGTTTATCCTAGACTAGGTTGACCTGTTATTATGGTTTAACAGAAACTTGAGGTCCACTTGTATGGAGGGATGATTGGGATTATTACCCTGACTTTCTGTTCCGTTCACCTTCTACTGGTGTGTGGTTTATCTGTTTTAGTCTCTATGGACCTTCTTTTCGAGTCCCAATCTCTAGGACCCAGAAACATTCATTCCCTTTGTCTTTTCTCCCTTTCCCTGTTTATTTAAAATGTAGGATTTTGTAGTGTATCAAATTTAAAATGCTTTATAGTCACTTTGAGGTGTTTTCTTGCGTGCCTGCTCTGCCCGTTACCCAAGCCTGTTTCGTAACCAATGTGATGATAGATGGGCCCTTTTGTGTCCTGTCTGCGATGCAGAGATGATGCTAGATGTGCTTTTCACCACCTGTCGGCTAATCATTAACTTGTCCTCAGAAAATAACTTAGAAGCTAAAGAAATCATAAGAAGGGGGTCAATATTCTTCTTTAGGTTTTATTTCCCTTTAACTTAGACGATTGGAGAAATTCTCTCCTAAGTCTGGCCTGATTATAGTGAGTTTTTGTTGTGTTCTGTTTTTGTTTTCTTGGCATTGTGCAGTTTGTGGCTCTGGCACCTTAAATGACATTAAAAAATATTTTCATTGCCCTAATTTCAGTGACGTTTATATTCTTCAGTCATTTGCATTTCATATGTTGATTATTTGCTCCGAGCCTCTAGGCTTATTCTTTACGTTTTGCATTTGTTATTTGTATTTATGCTCTAAGACCTGAATTAAACAATACTCTGAGTGACTTTGATTCATTTCACGTTTCAGTCTCACCAGTAATAGTGCCTCTGAGTTTCCTTTTCTCTCGAGAATGCCCAGCCAGAAGTACAAGGACTATTTTTTTAATTTCATTTTCTTCTGTTTTTGCTTTGAAGCATCACCTGTGGCCATTGGAGGGAGTATGAAAAAAATAATTGGCATTTTAGGTTTATCTAATACTCTTTGTTTGTTTATACTAAGTACTGTTTCTATACACTCAGGGCACACAAATGAAGAGGTGGACAAAAGCAAAAAAAACTCTGCTCCATTGAGCTTACGGTCCGTTTGGGGTAGGCGTCTGGGGCAGGGCATAGGCCAACTGGAAGGCAGACATGGTGAGGCAGCGTCTGCTGTGACACAGAATAGCAGTGTTAGGATGCAGAGGGTGAGGGTGAGGTTGTGAATGCTTATTTTTTTAAAGTTTATTTATTTATTTCGATTTTAATCTTTATTTTTGAGAGAGAGAGAGAGAGAGAGAGAGAGAGAGACTGAGAGTGGGGGATGGGCAGACAGAGAGAGGGAGAGAGAGAATCTCAAGCAGGCTCCACATAGCGCAGAGCCCAATGCGGGCTTGAACTTATGAACTGCAAGCTCGTGTTCTGAGCCAACATTGACCCTTAACAAGCTGCGCCCCACAGTTTGTTTATTTATTTTGAGAGACGGGGGGGCGGGGGGAAGGTGGGAGAGATCAGGAGAGAGGCAAAGAGAGAGGGAGAGAATCCCAAGCAGGCTCTGTGCTCTGAGAGCAGAGCCCAAGCAGGGCTCTATCTCATGAACTGCGAGATCATGACCTGAGCCGAAATCAAGAGTCCGGACACTCAACCAACTGAGCCACCCAGCCACCCCTCAAATTTTAAATTGTAGATAGTGAGGTCAGGGTAGGACTCTCCATGCTGGTGAGGGCAGTCACCGGGACAGGATCTGAAGAACAGACTCCGAGCAGGGTAACAGCCAGAGAGGATCTGGCTGCACATTCAGATGTAAGTACCAGGGCTGCCAGTATAGCTGAGGGACCCCACGTGGAAGAGTGTGATGGAGGCAGGCTCAGAAGGGAGGTGCTCATTCAAGTGAAGCGTCTGTGAATGGCCCAAAGCATACTGTGTGGACTGTCCCTGTCCATAGGGTTTCTTGCCAACGAGAGAAAAATAATTTCCTGGTAATATTTTTCTTAAACACACACACACACACACACACACACACACACACGTGTGTGTGTACATATATATATATATATGTTGGTAATCTTGATCTGATTGATCTGGTTGGACACTCTGCTCCTTTTCAAAGTCCTTTGGAAAAAAAGCAATTCCAGGTATGATTAAAAAGTAGCAGAACCTGGGGCGCCTGGGTGGCTTAGTCGGTTAAGCATCTGGCTTTTGCTTAGGTCATGATCTCGCGGTTCGTGGGTTCGAGCCCCGCGTCGGGCTCTGTGCTGACTGCCAGCTCAGAGCCTGGAGCCTGTTTCAGTCTGTGCCTCCCTCTCTATCTGACCCTCCCCTCCTCATGCTGTCTCTCTCTCTCTCCTAGAAATAAAAATTAAAAATATATTTAAAAAAAAAGTAGCAGAACCCTTTTATCTTTCTTTGGCGTCCTTTATTCCTTGTTTCTGGTGGTAATATTTGAGAGCTCTTTGTGGAAATCTGACCCCGTTTCCTTTTTTCAGGTTCCTTCCATTTCCTTTGAGCATTTTCTATTTGATGTTCATTGATTTCAAAGATATTTTCCTGTTTTTTTTTTTTTTAATTTATGACTATGCTAGGTGTATGTGTGTTTATGATTTTGGATTGAGAATCAGTAAAGTTTTAAAAAATTCACCTTTAATATTTCTAAAATTATCAACAGAAATAACACATATAATAATGATAAATATCAAATTAGAAATTGATAAATATCAATTAATGGTTACCAGAAAATGTAGTAGAGTGAAAAAATGGTGGGTTTTAATGAGCTACTCTTGAAATGTGTTAATATTTGTCATGTGCTTAGAACTCACAGGTTTCTCCTATAGAAGTGCAGTATCTGTCTTGTACAGAGGAAAAAGAAAGGACTGGAATGGGCAAACACTCCACCTCATTTAGCCTCAGTTTCCTCACACATGACACTGGGTTAATCTCGCAGATTGCAGATCAAGTGTGCGGCTCTCTTGAATGGTGTCTGGCTCCTGGGAAAATAATAATCCTGTTAACTGACATTTATCGAGGGCCTGCTCTGTTCTAGCCACTGTGCTAAAGACTTTGTATCCATGGTCTGCTCCTATCATCACAAAAGCTCCTCAAGAGAAGAAATAGCATCTGTATGGTTCACTGGTATCCACCCAGCATGGAGAATAGTGCTTGGTGCATAGTAATCACTGAATACATATTTGTTGAATGAGTGAAAAGAAAGGCCCATTTTACAGATGAAGAAACTGAGGTTTGGTGAGATTTTGTAAATGTTATATAAATGATGCAAGGGGACACATGGAATAAATGGTGGAGCCTGATTTTGAACTCAGACAGACTGGCCCCAGAGCCCAAGTTCCTAATGATTGGTGACCCCAGCAGGGTCTGATAAGGGTTGCACATGGGACAACAGAGACACGGTTCTCACCCTCCATTCTCTTAGATGCACTGCTCCTCCTTTCCACCTTTATCTCAGAGTGAGATATGCCATTGGGCACAGTGCGTTTCATAGCTATGAGTATTGTCCTTGGAAGTAAAGCTATTATCATGTCTCTCTTTGGCCCATAACATCAGCCAAAGGTAAATACGGTAATGCCTTTGAACATGTGCATGTGTTTACGTACAACAACACACACGTAGAACACACGCGTGATGGGATCTTTTGAAGGTTTTTATGCTCTGTAACTCGCTTAAGGTCCTGCTAAGTGGTAGTTTCAAGGCTCAGTGAGGTAATCATGGATCTGGACTTAATTTGTTTCCTTTAGTTGTATGTGACAAGTGGAAGCATGGCAAATTAACATCTGAACCTGAATTCAAATCTCCTATAGCTAAGGCATTTTATTGCTACTAGGGAGTTAGTTTTACTCTGGTCTTTTTTTTCTTAAGGATTGATAAGATATTCGTTATTATAGGCCACGTATCTTTTTTATGCTCAAAGTTAAAAGAAACAGATGTCTGATAAAGCCTTACTGCTTATATATGCAAAGGAGCTGACAGAAATTTTTAAAAGAAAAGACTCTTGATAAATTTAATCTAGATTATGGTACAAATAATATGATATCAACTTGACTCAAAGATAGGGTTTTTGTCCTTACCATTGTCCTACCAATACCTTAGGAATGTTAAACCAGCTTTTTATGTATTTTTTAACTAGATAATTCATATGAAAATTATGAAACAGACTCTTTAAGTGTACTCAGCTTACTTCATCAATAATAAAGACAGGAAAGAAAATAAACTGGAGCAGGTTAATGAAGTATAGAAAACATGACTTTATACTTCCCTTGTAACTACCTGTGATCCTGTTCTCGTTTGAAGACTCAGAATTCCAGGTATTCTTAGAGAAATCTGTGACTAATGCAGCTTAAAAGGTCTCAGACTGACGTGTAGCAGTTTTTCCTCAGAATTTCTCACATAGTAGAATATGTCAAATGCTGACGTGGTATTAACAATAATTCATAAATTGACATTGCAGCAATTTTTTTAACCTTACACTTGGGGAAAAAAAAGGAAGAAATCACTGGAGTCAAGGCTAAGCAAACTAATATTATGGGCAGAAACCACAGGAGTCCTCTTTGACATCTGCACTGCCTACCTGGTTAAGAAATGTAGGGATAAGGCTCAATCCATGAGAAAGCGAAGGACAAAGTAAAACATTTCCCCAGCTTTTATTTTGTTTTGTTTTTAATATCCCATATTGATATTCTGTTTGTTTGCTTTGTTTGTTAGTTTGAAGATGAATTGGGAAGAGTTAGAGATTGGACAGATAGAGAATGGATATATATTCATTTCTTTAATAGGTATCTGGTATACCTATTAGAACCCATGTTTTACTGTCTTGTAGGAATGATTCACGCATGTTTTAGTATGACACAACAATGCATTAGTCCTCTGAAACCCTGGAAATTCCATGTAGGCTTCTGCTGTATATTACTTTTGCAAAGTTAATCATGCTAATTGCACCTAAGGGAAATCATGCAGGGGGCAGGAAAGGAGATGTTAAATCAAACCTTTATTTATAAACAGGAGTAGACTTAAAAGTTAGGGAAAGTGTTTGGATAATTTGTAAAGACTGTGTGCATCCCGGGGTGCCTATGTGGCTCAGTTGGTTATGTGTCCGACTTTGGCTCAGGTCATGATCTCACGCTTCACAAGTTCAAGCCCCTCATCGGGCTCTGTGCTGACAGCTCAGAGCCTGGAGTCTGCTTCCGATTCTGTGTCTCCCTCTCTCTCTCTGCCCCTTCCCAGCTCACTCGTGCTCTCTCTCTCTCTCCTTCAAAAATAATAAACATTAAAAAAAAATTTAAAGAGTGTGTGCATCTCAAGGGTCCAGTCATAGTCACTGAAGTATTCCATCTTCATAAATGCCCATGACTCCCCACCATTAAAATTGTGGCAGTTATGGGATCCCCAAAGCCGCAGGGATACATTATATATTGGTGTTGTGATGGACAGGCCTAATAGGTCTTTCCCATTTGTAATAAATGTCTTCCTGTACTCCATGCCTGGGTATATTTTATTGATTTCCTCCATTACCAAGGTGAGGCCTCAATCGTGGAGGTAAAGCATATTATAAGCAATTACAGTTTAAAGTTGCTAAATTTTGAGTATCAAGCCACTGAGTTAACTGCCCAAGGAGTTTCGTGGCAATACTCTGCATCTTGGCATGATATTTAGAAAGCAGTATGTAGGTGTATTTAGAAAAGTAATGCTCAAGCTCTTCCTAGAAGGCATATCTCCAGCCCATTAGCTTTTCATCCCAGTGGATGCTGGAAGGGAAAGTGTTTGGTGAGCCACCTAGCATTCTAGGTGCTTCTTTTGGATCCTGACATTCCTGGGCTCCATCTGACCCTCCCTAGGTCAGACCTCTCTGGTCTGGATCTGCCTTAGGAAATTTGGTCTGTTCCTGTACGGTTTGGGTTGAAATTTTTTTTAGAAATTTCACATCAGTTTGAACATTTGGGTTTGAAGACAATTAAAATGTGAGATGAGGAGGGAGTATAAATTAGTCTGAACCAATTAATAAGGATGAGCCATGATTTTTTTTTTGTATTAGTTACAGAATCACAAACTACTGGAATGTTCCTGGTTATGAATCAGATGTGGAATCTAATTTTGTATTTAGTATGCCCTGCCCAGATTTAGGAAACACATTGAAGCCTAGTGAAATGTAAGCACATTTTGGCAGTAGTCCAAATGTTCAGTTACCTTTACTTGTCATAATCTCATAGGCACACACATATGAAATTATCAAAAATTGTCCACTAACTTGAAGATTCACCAGTAAATGAAACTCTGTGCTTATAATTTCCCTGGGAGGTATTAAACTCCAAATTCATTAAAAATTATATCCTGAGATAGTGCATTGTTAAATACATTATTTTTTGGTATTATAATTCCTTGAAAATTGATCATTGTTATATGGAAACTCTAAGTTAACAAAAATACGTTACCATCTCATTTATCTATGCTAGGAAAATTAAAACAGTCCTTATAATTTAACTTTCTTTTTTAAAAAAAATGTTTAATGGTTATTTATTTTTGAGAGAGAGAGACAGAGTATGAGCAAGGGAGGGGCAGAGAGAGAGGGAGACACAGAATCTGAAGCAGGCTCCAGGCTCCACGCTGTCAGCACAGAGTCTGATGTGGGGCTCGAACTCACAAACTGTGAAATCATGACCTGAGCTGAAATTGGAAGCCTAACTTACTGAGCCACCCAGGCGCCCCTAGAACTTAACTTTCTAGCAGTCAACAGGAATCTACTTTATCTGATTAATACTGAATCAAAGAATATGAGAGCTTTAGATTTCAATTCAGTGATTTAATTGAGGACAAATGCAATTCATAGCATGGGTGGGTTTTCCCAAGGTCGTCCAGCAGTTTGCAGACAAGGAGAGATTGCACTCTACCCTTTTGACCTGCACACTGGTGCCCTTTCTACCTACAGCGTGGCAAGCAGAAAATTAAGAAAAAATTAAAAAATTCAAAATAAGATAAAAAAATTAAGAATTTTAACACTTTTGAATGGCCCCAAATTTTTGAACCGTATAAACCACCCAAGGTTATGAATTATGCCCATATTCGATAAAAGCTATTTAGAATACAACTCTACTTGTTTCCATGGGGAGTCTCTTTTATGTAGAGTTGGCTAAGAATTTGGTAGAAGGAACAAAGGGAAAAGAAAATGAGGTCTCACTACCTGAAAAGAAAATGAGGTGTATGTTCATAATCGACATACACCGTGGTCTCATCAAATCTTGCTTTGCTGTTTTCCAGATTTTAGTCCCATTCAAGGATTATGTAGGTGTGGGGGTCACATGAATGTGGGGCATATAGATGAGTAGCTAAACGCTGGTCAGCGTTACTCCTGTGCTCCCTGGCTTGTCCTCACAGACATCGTTCAGAGAGCACATGCTCTGAATAGGGACACCGTCTTGACCCCAGCCGCTTACAGTAGT
>NW_027528362.1:5730015-5931415 GCF_008692635.1 Crocuta crocuta | reverse complement strand
ATCCACGGTTTTGCCCTCCGCGGTTTTACTTATGTGCAGGCAACTGCTGTCAGAAAGCAGATGGTCCTTTTGCAGCCTAATGCTAGGTCACAATGCCGACGTCTCTCATCTCACACCGTCTTACCACGTAGTCACTTTATCATCTCGCATCATCACAGGAAGAATAAATTCAGTACAATTAGATATTATCAGAGAGAGAGAGAGAGAGACACCACAGTCACATAACTTTTATTACAGTACATTGTTATATAACAGTATCACTGTATCTAACAATTACTGCTATATTGTATATTAGTGGGCTGTTCTATTTTGTCCTCCGTTGTTGTTAATCTCTTACTGTGCCTACTTTGTACACCTATGGTATCATAGGTGTGTGTGCAGAGGGGACAGTATGTACAGGGTTCCGTGCTATCTGCAGTTTCAGGCACCCACTGGGGGGTCTTCGGCTGTATCCCTCGCCAGTAAGTGGGGGATACATTTGTGTCCCTCTCTTCTCTGGCTGCATGAGAAAATGAGTCTCCCCCCCAAAAAAAAAGAGGGAAGGGGGATAAAAAGGCAAAGTGTAAAACATTGGAGAGAAACGTGGATTCTTCACCACTTTCTCTAGAATAACTGCAGCCCCACAGCAAAGTCTCAGGATCGGATAATCTGGTGTGGCACCACCTGGGTGCAAGCTGGGGCTGTGCCCCAAAGTGTCTGCAGGGTCCCGCGGGGTCAACCACGTCTCCACCTGGAGGAGCACAAAGTCTCCTGAAGCTCTCACATGATTCTTATCTGACCTGTGAGACTCAGGAGTGTCATTTCCTATTTTACAGTTTGTAACCTGCTCTCACACGATCTCTTTCCTTTCATGCTCACAGTTCGGGTGGTAGAAATCATTCTTTTCATTTTTCATTAGTGACAGGACTGGGACTCAAATCAGGACTCCTCATGAACTCACAAACTATTATTCTTTGCAGTGCCTTACAGCTGTTTTGGGAGAACACACACACACACACACACAGCCACATGCATACACTTTGAATATGGAAACCATACAGATGTGTATCTGTTCATAGATACACTTTGGCAAGTAACCTCAGAAAAATCGTCAACAGTATGGTTTGTAAACTTGGAAGCTATAGCACAATGATTTGGGGATATCAGCCAAGTGGCTTTCATCAGCCTCTTTCTCCCTCTGTGTGTGCGCGCGGACACACACACACACACCACTTAGCACATATATATTTGTATCTGTGTATCAATCTCTATTTTTAGCTAGTGTCCTCCACAAACTGCGCTGTGGCCATCAGCATAACCCTACAGAGCTAATTGTTGGGGAAGGACACAGGCCACGTGTTGTGTGACTTGAGTGCGAGAAAACTCTCTGACTTGGATCCAGAAGGACTTTCCTGACATTGCTTGCACTTACGTAGCCGTGGCACACATCACCGCTGTTTGGCCTGTAGCAGTGACAACAAGGTTGTCATCTCCGCTTCCTGGTGGCTGCCGTCGTGGGTCAGTCCTCACCGCAGATGGGCCCCGCTGTGCAATATCCGCACGTGCGCTGGGGCGGGGAGTCCCGGAGAGCCTGGGTGACGTCACCATGGCGGGAGGGCGGGCGCTTCCGGGGCCACATTCCCAGGTTTTCCCCTTAGCATCCAGAGCCAGAGTGGTCTTGAGCAAGGTGACTGATGGCATCTGAGCACCTGAGCGGAGCGGGAGGCAAGCTCCTCAGTCCAAGCGTGAGATTTCCAGCCTTTGCCAGCTATGATTAGACATGTAATTGTGCATCTGAATTTAGTCTGCCATTTGCATGTGTAATTAATTATAATACAGTTCATTCTCTCTGGTCTTCTTTTCCTATAAATTGAATTACTTAGAGACTCTTCTATGACACTAAGAACTTTTCTTATTTCACTCAGCATAATCCCCTCCAGTTCCATCCACATTGTTGCAAATGGCAGGATATCATTCCTTCTCATTGCCCAGGAGTGGAAACAGGAGCCCTCTTGGAAGAATTCTCTTCTGCATGTTCCGTCCTTGATGTGCTTTCATAACTCTCCTCTCCTCTCTTCACTCAAGAAAACCTATTGAGATGCAAGGGGCAGTAAGGATGTTGGAGAGCTAATTTTGAATCTGTTGTAATTTATCAAAAATACATTGTTAACAGCTTTTAATATTTTAAGTATGATTTGTAGTGTTGTTTTTGACCCGCCCCGCCCCGCAGCAGCATGTCATGAAAACTTGGTTGGGTACCATGACTGAAGCATAAGGAATTTAAGAAAGTTAATTCCCTTCTCTCCCTAACCCCCCGGTATCAGGCTAACCTTTGTGCCAATTTCTGGTAGTTGTAATCCCCTGGGTTTAATATGGAACTCCCAGGGGCCTTCTGGTTTAGAACCATGTGTCTGGCTGGGCATATTTCCACTTCATTAGATTGCACTGGTCAAATGCTTTATTCTTCCCCAAACCTTGTAGCTGTGGGATCGCACAGTACTTAGTATCAAACTAGTTATGTCCTAGTTTCTGCTTTTCCACAGTGCTGGTATATTCATGAAAGAGTGTAATGCAATATATAGCAGTTTTTTTTTTTAAATATCCTGGGATATTGTAAAGGGGAGTAATTTGCTAGAAAGGTAAGAGGAGGGAATTAAGGCTTTAATAAATCTGTGTTAGGCTCATTGCCTTGCTGTATTTGAGGTCTTACTAGTTTATTTCAGGCCTGGGATTCTCCCTAAGGTACATAGGAACAAGCTATTATATTTTAGAGGCACGATATTTGGGACAGAAATTTCCAACTCTCATTCTGTGATATGCTAGGGATCCTCAGCTATTTCAAGGGTGATTACAAAATATCTCCAAAGAAAATGCCCTTTAAATGTAATTTAATAAACCAGTACTCACCACTGAGTCTCCTTTCCTGCACTGGTGGGGTCTGACCCAGACTGTGCTGAGTAGCAGGCATTTAAAGATGTTGGTTCATAGTACCAGCCCTCAGGGACCTGAATCAAGTTAAACAGACCAGGAAAGAAAGCAGGGAAATGTTAAAAGGTCTGCTTATAGGAAAGGGTTCATGTAAGTGACAGTTCTTAAACTTGAAGTAGGACTTCAGGGGATCACTCTAGCTTTCTCTGTTAGTCCAGGGTGCAGTCTGGGAGACATCTTGGAAGAGGTCCCTTATGTCCATGTAAGTGTGATTGACTTTTAGAGCAAAGTGTGTTTCCTTTAGAAAAGATCCTGAAAATTTGTAATAAGGGGGGAGAGCAGGTTTTATAATATTTTCTCTTTACCACTACCACTGATTTCTTTGACCTCTTTATTAGGAAAGTATGTATATGTATGAATATATATGTTTGTATGTGTATGCATATATGTGCATTATTTGGATATTATATTTATATAACATATATTAATATATCACTATGTATATGAATAATTTTGTAGCTAATGCTAATAGAAATGAGATCAATGAAACATTACTCCCGAATCCACAAACACCAAACCCTCCTAGCAGGCATGAGCAAGTGCTTGATCAGAGCTTGGTGGGAAATTCCCAAGGGTTAATACACATGAGATGATTTTTTTTTCTGACATTGGAAATGACCTTTCAGAATAAAAGCAGCAACTCTGTTGTTCTAAACGTTTTTGAAATAGCAGTCGGCAATTATTTACTTGCATGTACATTCACCTGTTTATTCAGCCGGTATTTCTTGGTGTTTACCAAGAATAATTCCTCTGTGAGTTACTGTTAAAATAAAACGAGGCGACCAACTCTCACAGGCAGAAATGGCTTCTGATTAATTGCTGGATCCTTGTACCTCGTACAGCATCTGGAAAAACCTAGACATTCAAGATATGTTTGTTTGGTGGAAGTGACCCATACTGTGAGGACGTGTGGACGTGGTGCCTTCATGGCAGGTAATGGGCCTGGCATCATTGAGGACACACTCAGAAGGAAGTAATGAGTGGTTGGTACAGGATGTGTGCTGCTTGCGTTTGCATATAATAAACGTCTTAGAAAATCAATGGGAAGAAGGACTATTTAATTTGATTAAAATGTGATGGTACATGTTGTTTGGTTGTAAAGATACTGGTAACTTTATCAATAATTTCAATTTGTAGTATCACCATCTCAGGCAAACCACATGCTGCTAATTGACTTTAACTCAAGATAGATTGTTCATTGTTGTATAAGCAGCAAAAAAGACCTTGCACTCTTTTTTCTCAGTTGACCTCTAGGAAAATGAGCCATTTCTCTTCAGTGTGTTGTGCTTCGTGACCAAGCCTGCACAGCACAGGGAGCATTTTCTTAAACACAGTAAACATCTTGGAATTTGCATGGCAACTGTGTCTTTCTGCCTCGTCTGGCAAAGCTGGTGTTTAATTGCTGCACTTCCTGCCTGAGTGATGATAGAAACCAGGTTTGGTAGTTTCAGAATAAGAACTGATGTTCAGTAAACCCATTGTTGTTTAATTATTGGCTTTTAAAGCATGTTTTATTTCCCTGTCTTGAACAGCCATGCATTATTTTGTGGGGCAATTTGGGAAGTGTTTGGGTTACATTGTCACTCTTTCATTTGAACAGTTGAAGAAATCGTAAGGATTGATGACTATGGATGATTTTTCACAGAATTTAATCTGAAGGTTTTGGTGACTATCTCCTTTCATTAAAAGAAAAAAAACCCATATATTTGAATTGGAGATAGACATTTTAAATGTCATGTGATTAATTTAGAAATCAGCTAAAACCAGGGCTCCTGGGTGGCTAAGTCGGTGGAGCCTCTGACTTCAGCTCAGGTCATGATCTCACAGTTCGTAGGTTTGAGCCCCACGTCGGGCTCTGTGCCAACAACTCAGAACCTGGAGCCTGCTTCAGACTCTGTGTCTCCCTGTCTCTCTGTTCCTCCCCTACTCACACTCTGTCTCTCTCTCTCTCTCAGAAATAAATAAACATTAAAAAAAAAAGCCCAGCTAAAACCAAGAATTCGAAGTGTTTTGACCCCATCCCCCTCCCAGCAACGTAACCAGTGCATTTCCAAAGGGACTCCCAAAGAATCTCGTTTGGATCACTCTGCAGTTCCCACACTAAACCTCTCACCAGTTCATAAAAAACCTAGGCTCTTTCCTAAATACTGATATTCATTCTCACATGCCTTTCCCTGTAGGTGCAATGCCCTTGCAACAGCTCAGATGATAGACTCCCACTCATCTTTCATGATTAAGCTCACATGTTACCTTCCAGGTCTCAGACAGTTTCTGAATTCTTGGCTCTTGTAATTTACAAAGAGACCAAGCGCATGCTTGTCATTTGACTACTTGCTGGCGTTCCCTGCCTGTGAGTTCTTTCTGGTCCAGCACTGTGTTTTATGCTGGATTGTACCTTCAAGGCAGAGGGCCCTGTTTACAGCTGAGCTTTAACATGCTGTTGAACTTACTGTAGGCTAGATCAATGAGAAGCTTGCTATGGAGGCTTGCTTGCTACTTATTTTCTCCTTGGAGAAACCTAAGGCTATCAATGTTTTGCAGGTGCTCCATCGTCCTTGAACTAAATCTAAATTTGCTCCTGTGGCTGTGGCCCAGGAAGAGACGAGCTTGTCTGCATGCAGTCATATGGCCAAGGAGAGGGACTCCCTCGTTTTTCTCGGGTTTTACGTCTCTACTCACCTACCTTCTTTCCGCACAGCCCAGGGATGCCATGCGTGGGGACAGGAACCATGCTTTGGTTTAGGAGCCAGTTTCCTTATTATATGTTTCTGGGGACATTGTCGGTACCAAAAATAATCAGCAATAGCTTCCTGCTGTAGGCAGCTCTCAAACCTGTGTGCCCTGAAAAGAAAAATAAACTCCTCCGAGTATATATAACCGCTGTTACATTTCTCCCAAGGCTAGCACTGCATGTCTTTAGTTTTAAACTATCCAAGAGGTAGATGGAATACTGAACAGTACTGGATTGATAGTGAACTGACATAATGCTGGCAATCAGTGTCTGTGGGAAATACAATTTCTGGTGGATTTGATTTGTTATAGGATATACAGACATTTCAAACCATTCACCCAAGTTTCAGTCTTATTTATTTTTTTATAAAAGATTTTTGTTTTTTGGTGACCTTTGATCATCGCTGAATTTCCCCACTGGGAAACATTGATGACCTTTAGCCTCCAGAGTCTGTTGTAAGAATCGAATGACACTATGTCAGTGAAGCCTCCTTGAGAGCAAAGTATTAGCATTGTCCGGATGTAGCTGTTCCAAGTTCTCTCTCACATAAAGTATACTTTTGTTACTTGCATGCGCGTTAACAAGCCAGGCTTACCTTTCTTTGTCTAGGTCTAGTGCATGGTTCCTTCTGTAATCTGGTGGAGACGTGGCGAGTACTGAAAGGAGGACGCTGCGTTTTCCGCAAATGATGGGGGACCTCAACAGGACTGCAGTCCTTACTCAGCAGACGGTGAACTGAAACTTACAAAAAGCCAAGCAGTCCTTCACAGCATAACTAAACTAAAAGTCGGGTTGCTTGCTTCCTAGGTTCAACTTTTATGAACCCATAAATATGAAAGAGGCAAATGTAGTCAATACCCTGGAAAATAGGAGTGAGGATCTCTACTCCCCCCCACTTTTTGATGTAAGCTCTCTTGTGTGAGTTATATTAAATAAATGATGGAAAATATGAGACCCTGATAATATTCAAGTACTTATTTCCATTTGGTTTGCCTCATTAGGTGAAAGAAACTCTTAAGCACATTGGTAGGTTTCTTACTCATTCTTATCTTTTATTTGGTAAATGTTGTGTTCTATTGTCTGTATTTCTAAGAAATAGGAAGAGAAAGGCCATAACTTTCTCTCGTCTTTGCTCACAGATGTTCCAGAAGAGTGTATGTTTGTTGTCGTGACTTAGAAGAGCTCAGTGCTTTGTTCATTCATTTAAAGCATCCTCTGTTATACCCAGTGTTTGTTTTTGTCTTTAATGCTCTGCTTTGCCAGTCTCTTGATCTCTTCTGCTTACCTCCCGTCTTCTCTCCTTTCTACAGCTTTATTTTTGGTTATTGGTAGTATGACAGGACTTCTGAATTGCAATGGCGGTGTTTTTCCACACCTCCAACCTGTCCTGTCCCCAATTCATGAGGTGACTTTTAAATCGGCCAGATGCAGCTACGGGAAAGTATGGATGTTTGCCAGCAGAGGCCTTGTAGCTCAAATGAAAGATACCAGGCTTTTCTGGGGAGGATCATTGACGAAACTTAGTTTTGCTTTAAGAGCTCACATAGAAAAGATGTTTTCTTTAGCACTAATCAGATAACTGTACCTTGTAGGTCATAAAGCTCAGTTCTCCGGGGCCCAGAAACCAGGGCAAGAGAAACTCCTAACGCAGTGTGATCTGTTTATGACCTTCTTAGAAAAGAACATCTCCGTTCTCCTTAAGGAATGCATTTTCAAATGCATCTGTCCCCACACCCTTAAGAAATAACCCCGTGCCTTGGACCACGCAGAACACAATGAATGGAAACGCAGCCAGAGCTGCTAGCCTATTTAAATGGCCGACCAAATCTTTTCTGGTGTGTGTGCGTGTGCGTGTGCGTGTGTAAACGAATGGGAGTGGGCCATATGGGACACAGCTGGTAATATCAACAGAGGTAATACTGACATATAGAAGGACACAGGCTTGCGTTAGGTCATGCCCTGGATGCAGTTCTCGGCTCCTGAAGATGAGAGCCTGGCAATCACTCCCCACCCCCAAGGGAGAACAATCTGGTCTGGCATCTGGACCCCAATGATTGGTGAACTCCTGAAAGGAGGAGGAGCCTCAGGACTGGTGAAGGCCAAGCCTCCTCAAAGGCCGCAGAAGCGGGCATTTCCTGGCCGTTGAAGAGAACAACAGAGAAAGAAGGGAGGTTTTATTCCTTACCTCCCTCTATCTCCTGGCCCAGAAAGACTCTCCTGTACCTCATGTGCACAGACTCTGAGGACAGCAGCGACAAAGACACCCGGGGAAGCCTGGCTCAGACTCAAAGGGGAAAGACTCGGTTCTAATTTTAAAAAGCAAATTCTCTTCTCTAATATTTATTCTCTCATATTTATCAGCTCCCTTCATTTCCTGTGCTCTTCAAGGTGACTCTCGATGATCAAATTCTAGGATTCTGTTCCGTTAGGATTCATAACTTTCAATAGCTGATAATCCAAATAAAGAATAGAAAAAAAAAAAAGACTCTAAGTAAGGAAAGGGAAAAGGGTGTGTGTGTTTCACTTTAACCAGGACTGAATCAGGCAAGAATAAAACTATGCTCTCATTTCTCCTTCTTTTCATCTTCTGGACTCATTAGATTGGAAGTCCTTCCATGTTCTCCCCAGTTAAAAGCCATGCCATTTAAAGATAAGCATCACAGAACTTGAAGGAAACAAACTTTTCATTTTGTAGGGTAAGAAAATCAGTTCTTTTTAAAAATTATATTTTTTTTAGCATTTTTTTATTATTGAGAAACAGAGAGAGACAGAGCGTGAGCATAGGAGGGACAGAGAGAGGGCGACACACAGAATGCTAAGCAGGCTCCAGGCTCTGAGCTGTTTGAGCTGAGGGCAGTGAGAACCTACGAGCGGTGAGATCAGGACCTGAGCCGAAGTCGGACGCTCAACCGACTGAGCCCCTCAGGCGCCCCAAGAAAATGAGTTCTAAGCTGGGGAGGTGACAACTTAAGGTCGCACAGAGACATTGCAGGCAGGGAGCACCCTGTATATTTAGTGACAGAGATTTATGTGTGGGTGGAAAATCAAAGGTTGTCAAGACCTTATGGGTGGTGTCCACTGAATGCTGGATTTAGATGGAATTGAGAGTCAAAGTAACAAATGGAACAACAGTAACTGAGAGTCAAAGAGGAAGCCAAATGCGTGATGAAGGTTCCGAGAGGCCTCTGGCATCATTTCCGGAGCAAGAGGGGGAACAGACGAGATCTGTGCTCTGAGAAGATTATGATTATTTCATTCTGTAGACTTTTCATTCATATCCCCCCTTTAAGGGATGAATATACAGTTTTATTGCATCTCCTGCAATTCTGCAACAGAAAGATGAGTTCTAGCATTCTGTTTGTTAAACATTCACTGCTCTCCCCCATTTCCTGCCGTTTACTATTGAATTTACCTTCTTGTGATTCCATGCTTTGTGCCCAAACTGCACAATCCCTTTGCGTAAAGAAAAACCACTTGTGTTTGGTAAAATTCAACTTTCTTCATCGTTTGATTGCTAGCAGGAGCCAGGCCGAGTCCCCCTTTCCTCTCCTGTACTGCAGAGTGGGCTGAGAAGCTGCCTTTCCCAGAGCTGCTGAGTTCCAGCCGGTAATTCCGTCATTTCAAGCGGTTAAATAAATGTCTTTACCGAGCTGAGGCAGCATCAGGTTTGGAAGAGTTCCAGGACCTCCTTTGAGCTCGTAGGACAACGTGGTGGCATTTCGAGGCGCGCTGTGTGTTTAGTGAGTTTGGCGCAGTGCAGCAGGCTTGTATAATAGCTCCACATCGATGCTCGGATCGGCTCAGGGCTCCACTCGAGAGAGTGGGAAGCACTCACTCATTTATGTGCAAGGGGATGTGTGTGTATTATATGCATGCATCCCTTTGTGTGGGTGCCTGTTTACTTTTCTTTAAATCCCATTAGCCAAATGTCAAGTACATCTGAGATTACTTACTTAGCAGGGTTACTATTTCTGGTGTCCCATTTTTATTCAGGTCTTGGAAAATTCACTACACTTTTGCTGATACTTTGGAGTGTTCTTTTAACAGGGTCTCTCTCTTTATATATATATATATATGTATGGCTCTGGCACCAGGTACAAGGTCCGCCCCTGTCCTGTCCAGCACTTTGCCTGAACCTAGACATTCTTCTGGGTATCAGAACAGAAGTCAGAGCCAGGAAGATATTCGATATTTCGTAGACCAATCCTCTTATTTTACATTTGGAGGTGGATAATTAAAATGACTTTCTCAAGGTCATTCAGTTAGGACCTGGCTCTGCTGACCTTTAGTCCAATTCTTTTTCTGACATACTTGCATTGACTTTTTCTAGAAGATTATGAGACGTAGGTTGAATTTCCCCTGATACACCGTGTAAGTTTCTTTAGGGACATGGCTGTCACCCAACAGATCACTGAAGCTCCTTTAACTTCTCTTCAAAATTATAAGGTTGAAATCAATACACTCAGATAAATTATCCCTGTTTGGAGGTTTCTTAATGCTCATCATATTGATTTTCACATAGTAGGTACTCAATAAATGTTTATTGAATCAATTTTGTAATCAGGATTGAATGACAAGTGGGAAAAATGACTGAAGCTTTTTGTTATTGTTGTTAAATACAAATATTCCCAGTTGTTGACTTGGCATACATGGAGCCCACCATCTGCCAACGGAGAGGATCTCGAGCGTCCTTTGGGAGAGATCTGGCTTGATTCAAGTGTTTGGAAAGGCTTTAATGAAAACACTCCTCTGAAGATTGTTCAGAAAAGGACATCCTCAGGCAGCCAGCTGTACATTTATGCGCTGGCTCGGACTTACTGGGCTTCTCTGGAACACAATGGGTGGTTAAGAGGCTCTGCTCTGGGGTCATCTCCAGCCTTGGCTATTTGTTCCTTGTAAGGCACTGAGTGGGCTATTGGGCCTTTGTAAGTTGTGGGTTACTCCTCTGCCAAACGGGGCGCTGTTGGGGCAGCAGTGTGTGAATGAATGGGAGCTGCATGGCCCGGTAGCTGGAACCCAACGTTCTCCTGATAAACGCTCGCTGCTATGAGAGAGCTGCGATGGGGATCAAGTGATTACCATCTGCGTGACCTTAGCATATTACTCACATCCTTTGTGTCTCAATTCCCTCATCTGTAAAATGGGGATGATCATGGAAGTTGCCTCAATGAAGATTAAGCAACACATGTACAGTTAATACGTGGACTGTGCTTAAGACAATGCTTATCACCTACTGACATACATACACATATATTTAAAAATATCAGTGATTACTATTGCTGTATAGAGCATTTTGTACAATATTAGTGCCTGATATTAATAAATAGTAACTCTTCTTATTTTTTTTTCTTTTTTTACCTTTTCTTTCCTTTTAGAAGAACTGGTCCTCAACCAGTGTTATCACTAGTGGTACCACTGTATCAACATTTCTGTATCTTGAACAGTATTTATTTTTATTAGGACAAGTTATAAGTCTATATTTGTTACTTCTTCTTAAGACAAAAGGAGAGTGTGTTGGTGTATTAGCATTCTATTAACTGCTGTAACATATTACCACAAACTTAGTCGTGTAAAACAATGTAAGTTTAATATCTTAGAAGTCAGTAGGTTGGACGTCCTGTATGGGCCTCATCTGGCTAAAATTTGCATTTCTTCCCAGAGCTCACTCAGGTGTTGGCAGGATTCGATTCCATGTGGTTGTGGGATCCGGGTCTCTGCTTGCTTGCTGGCTATCGGTTGGTCATGATGTTGGAGATTCATGTAGATGGTGTTGTCGAATGGCTCAGTGGGCGTGGTGGCTTGTGTCGTTTTCCTTTTTTTTTTTTTTTAAAGTTTGTGGACTTGGGTTCTTGCGAAGTGAGGGCCTCTCTCCCTCCTTTCATGGAGCCCGCTGCACCTCAGATCTAGCTGCAGAGTGCCCGATCCCATTTTGTGCTGTCATTTCCCTGACCACAGCCAGGTTCCATTCTGCACTTTAAATATATGACTAGATTGTGCCCACCTGGGTCATCCAGGCTGTTCTCCTCTCCTCAAGGTCCTTAATCTTGATCCCATCTTCAAAGTCTTTTTTTTTTTTTTTAAAAAGCATGATAACATACACAGAAGTTCTGGAGATTAGGATGTAGACGTCTTTGGGGTGGGGGAGGAGGCATTTTTCTGGATACTGCAGTTAGAATACATAAAAAAAAAAAAAGAAGACCTCAATAATTGTGCAGAGTTCAAAGTAAGTATAGCATGAGCTCCAGACTTCATTGTTTAATACCTTGCCAGAAAACGTGCTAGTTTCTTTCTTCATTCTTTTGGTCTTTTGGGCCCTTAGAGACACATTTGTTTGATGCTCACTCTTTTAGAGATATTTCCAGCAAGCAGTCTCATCTCCTAGAAGCTTCAGGTTTGTGGCATGCTGTCTACTCTTGCCTTGTCGAAAGCCAACTGTCCATCAGGAGGCCTTCTGCTTAAAGGTCAAGATCAAAGGTCATTGTTGCATCCTGTCCATTTTTGCAGTGCTCTTTTCAGCCTGTCTATTCCTTATTTCTCTCCAGCATTTAGGATTCTTCCCTCTCATAGCCTATATCATCCATGTTCCCTCAGTTGTGACATGTTCTCCCTGCCCTGACAGTGGTCTGTGTGCATGCCTGGGCCTCCTGCTGTGCTTTGAGCACCTTCATCCCCAGGACTGTTGCTTAAACTCCTTTGTGTCTTTAATGCCTAATACAGTGCCTGATAGAAGGTAAGTATGCAAATGTGTCGGTCGTATTCTGTGAGTTGGCTAGAAGATTAGAATTTGTCTAACCTGTCACTTAACAGTTATCTGTTGACCAAACACAGGATGTAAAACTTGGGACCAGAGGCAGAGTCATTAATAGGCACAGTTCTGGCACCCGAGGGGTCTGCACCCTAATTTATAAGGAAGCATCAAAGTGATACATCTAACAAAATGAGTGGTACATTCCCATGAAGAGATGAATGCTAAGTGCTTTATTTGAGGGCAAGAGAGGTCACTGAAATTATTTAACTCTTATCTATGAAATGCTTTCCCAGAGTTTCAAAATAGAAGCCAAATATTGTTTCAGGTCTTCTGTCTTCAATTTCGGATTTATAATAGGTCTTTTTTCCTGTAATGTGTGATATGTCATGGTCAGAGTAAATACTGCCAAGATTAGGTGCCTCTGTATGCACATCATTTCATCTGCTTACTTGAATATCTTACATTGTCTGCGGTTGGCAATTTGAGTTCAGCTGGTTGAGGTCACTCTTTTTAACATGGGTCCAAAGAGCATCAATCTTGTAACTCAGGCAACAGAAAGGTTAGTTGAGAATGACCGATGCCATACACAGAATGCTTATGTTTAGATTTCTAATTAGTTACCCCAAACAAACTTATATTTATATAAAAAGTATCATAAATATGCCATTACAATTAATTAATTACAATGCCATTCTGGTATTAATGCCAAATTTTCAATCTTATGGTGAATGTTTCTGTCTTGGTCCCAGTATTGATTATTTTCTTCATAGTTATGGCTTGGCATTGTCTTTAATCTTCTATTTCTGTCCTAGACCGTCTAAATTCAGTTGATTATTATTATATTTTAAATAAGGGTCATTGCATGAATAGCAGAAAATAATGGTTCTTAACGTTTCTCAGAGTTCAGAGTTTAAAGTTCGAAGTCTTCTTAGAGCTCTATTTTCTATACTTGAAGCTATTTGTGTTATTACACAAATTTATTGAAATGCTGACATTTAAGACTATACCAAAAGTCAGGAAATGTCAGTTAATAGTTTTTTTTTGGTAAAAAATATAACCCTTAATCAAAACTCTAAGCTTTGTAAAAAGGCATTGTATCTGTCTGATATACCACATATATTTGAATAGTGGGTTGAATTTATACACAGTTTTTCTTGTTATACAGCTCATGACTTTCTAGGCTTACTTTCCTTACAAATGAATTTTGTATGCACTTTGTTTCAGTTATCGTTTCTTGTATAACAAGTTACCTACTACTCAGTGACTTCAAAAAAGAATAAACGTTTTTCATTTCATTCAGGTTCTGTGGGTCAGGCACTCAGGAGCATCTTCGCTGGGTAGTAGTAAGTCAGGGTCTTTCAAGGATTCACAGTCAAGATGTTGGCTGCAGGTGCAGTGACCTGAAAGCTGCCTGGGTCTGAAGAATCCTCTTCCAAGATGGCTCATGCATGTGGATAGCAAGCTGGTGCTGGCTGTTCACAGGTCTTTCCTACCTTGACTTCTCCTGAGGGCTGCTTTCGTGTCTTCAAGACATGATTGCTGGGCTCCTCCAGAAAGAATGATCTAAGAGTGTAAGGCAGACCCTATAATGCCCTTCAGGACTTAGCCCCAGCCACACAGGTCTGCCCTCTTAAATACGGGAAGGGGCTTTAAAAGAATGTGAATACCCCAAGACAGGATCACTGGAGTCCTCACGGAGGGCAGCTATCACACTTATTCTTCTTTCTTATTCCTTAAACCTTTCTGGATATGTAAGTGCTGATTCTGCATCCTTAGAAAGTATAATTAAAAAACCTTTTTTTAATGTTCATTTATTTTTGAGAGAGAGAGAGAGACATAGAGCATGGGTGGGGGAGAGGCAGAGACAGAGGGAGACACAGAATCTGAGCCTGCTTCAGCAACCTTGAGCCTGATGTGGGGCTTGAACCCACAAACCGCAAGATCTTGACCTTAGCTGAAGTTGGATGCTTAACTGACTGAGCCACCCAGGCGCCCCAAAAATATAATTTAAATTTATTTAGGCTTGAATTGAGAACCCATGTAAGGTAAATGCCAGGAGATAGTAGAACATAAGTTTAATAGTATTGGAGATAGTTGGACTGGATTCAGAATCAGAGTAGCAGTGGAAATCTGGCTCACGGAGATAAGTCCAGAGAAGAGTAGGTATTGAACCAAGCACATCTCAGGGCAACTGCCTCCTTTATCAAGAGGATTTGTGGGGTGAGGTGAGAAGACAGGTCTGGGAGGGTCTGGGTCTGGGAGAGGAGGGCAAGAAGTACACTTTGCTCTTTATCACCATAGAAGATACTTAATCTAGTACCTTTCCTGGTTTGTGCATGTGATGACAGGGAATTGGGTTCAGTAGCACTTTGGCAAATAGAGTTTCACAACTTGAATGTTAGCATCAACAAAAACCAAGTAGCTTTTGGGAGCTAAAGCGAAGCTATGCTAATTCCAAAGTTACAGTGGTGGCATCTCTCCATTTAACAAGGCAATGAAGTTATACTAAATGTCTAAAGTCTCTGTTGGAAAGCGTGGTGCAATCTACATAGCTATTTGAATCCAGTAAGTTATCATTTAGTGTTTTACCTACTGTGTAGTGTTTGATTTCCTAATGACACTAAGTGCTGACATTTATTGTGTTGATAGCACACTCAGGTCATTACAGAGATTCATCCCAGCAACACAGCTATGAGATGTGTGGAGTCAATTTAGAAAAGCAATGGGCTGTGGAGTCAATCAGGCTCAAGTATCAGTCTCAAGTCTACCATGTCGTGGCTCTGGGAGTGTGAGTGTGAGTTATTTGACCTCTTGAAGCCTTTATTTCCTCATCTGTAAAATTGGAATTGGGGATTTAAAGAATCTACCTCAATGACTGTTGTGAGGGTTTAGAAGGCCATACATGTAAAGCATTCGGTATGCCTGAGAGTAAACACTTACTAAATGTTAGCTCTTATTATTCATATAAATATCCTTTTTAAATTCAATTCATTCATTTATTCAACAACTATTTCTTGACTTTTATCTGCCAGGTGTGTTTTTGGATCCTGGGGAACACAAGTGAATTAAATGGCTAAGATCCCTATCCTTATGGTGTGGTGCTTATAGCTATAAAGTAAGCACAACAATATAAATATGAAGTGTGTAAGATGGTGAAAAATTCTATAATGAAAATCAGAGAAGGATGAAAACAAGTGCTATGTCTGGGAGAGGGGTTGCTATTTCTTACAGGGCTGTCACAGGGATCCTCAGTGACATTTGCCCAGAGAGTTGAAAGCAGTGAGTGAAAGAGTTTGTGCAGGTATTTGGGAAGACATTCCAAGCAGAGAGCAGCAAGTGCAAAGGTCCTGAGGCAGGAGCATGCTTGGCACATTGGTAGACATAGGGGTCCACTTCAGCTGAAGCAGAGTAGGTAAATGAGTGGTAAGCATGATGTCGGAGAGACAGCTGGTGGTCAGCTCATTTAGGGTTCTGTAGGTCATAGTGAAGAGTTTGCCTTTAACTCTTAAGGGGAAAGGAAGAAATTGGAGGATTTTAAATAAGGGAGTAACATAATCTGATTTACATTTTATAAGGATCACTCTAGTTACTGGGTTGGAATAGACTGTAGGAGCCAGAGCTTTCTAGGCACAGAATAATGGTGGCTTGAATGAGGGAGGTTTTGGTGGAAGGTATAGAAAAGAGGTCAGATTCTGGATTAGGCTGACAGGAGTCAGTGAGAACTCTAAGTGGAGGCGTGGGGCTGTTTACTGCAGTGGGGAAGTTTGTGGAAGGATCGCCTGGTGGCTGGATCACTAGTGTGGTTTCAGACCTACGAAGTTTGAATAGCTTTTTGGAGACATTTAAGGGGAGGTGGTGAGTAGAATTGGATCTCTGAGTCTGGAATTCAGGGGTAGCATTGGGGGTGGGGACTTCCATTTGGAGGTTCTAAGTAGCCAATTGAATTCACAGCTAGGGAATCTGTGTACATGGGGAAGAGGAAGGCAGTGAGGATAAGCCCATGTTTGTAAAACACACATTTGAAGAGGAGCCTCCCATAGGAAGGAGGACCAAGAAAGTTTGATTCCTGAGACCACATGGAGAGATCAGTTACACTGAGGGCTGTTACATCAGGTGAGATGATGACCGAGAATTAACCATGAATGTATCTGCAACATGGCGAGCCAGGCACTCCATTAGATCTTCTGCAGAAAACAATGAAAAGTGCTGGATACCGTATTTTCAAAGCTTTTCGGATTGTCTAATGAGCTGGCAAGGAAGTAGAGGGTGCTCCAGAAGAACACTTGCTTCGGCAATGGTCTGGAAGAGGCGCTTCGAGCAAGGGTCTGGGATGTCGGTGTCAGAGGCTCTGTGTCAAAGGTTGGACATTTCAGCAAAAGTAGCAGGAAGGAAGACAGGCTGTCTGGGCATGTGTGCAGGTGGTGGTAGGAACGTTTAGTCCTCTTCCCAATGGCTTCTCCGTGACATCGCCAGTAAAGCCATCAGCTGAGAGGAAAGGTGGGGAAGAGTGCTGGAGTTGTGAGAAGAAAACACGTATAAAAGAATCTCCAGGGACTATTGTAAAATTGCACTCGCAGCCCACTCGAGGTTAGCAGTCCTGGGCTAACAGGGGAGTATGCCGGGGTAGCTCTCTCCATCATGCTCGGCCCCACGGCACAGGTGTGAAGTAGGTTTTGGCTAGAACGTCAAAGCCAGAGGGGCTCAGGCAGGGAAGGGAGACTCTGATGACCCACGATGGAATCTAAGTGGGTAAGACAAGATGTCGGGCAGGAGGAAAGAAGAGGGAAGCTTAGAAACCAGAGCCTTCCCGGGGCGCCTGGGTGGCTTAGTCGGTTAAGCGTCCGACTTTCACTTAGGTCACGATCTCGCAGTTCGTGGGTTCGAGCCCCGCGTCGGGCTCTGTGCTGACTGCCAGCTCAGAGCCTGGAGCCTGTTTCAGAGTCTGTGACTCCCTCTCTCTCTGACTCTCCCCTGCTCACGCTGTCTTGCTCTCTCTCTCCTAGAAATAAATAAAACGAAATCAGTTACGTTATGTGAAATTTTATTGAGAATTCTTTTTGAAAAGCCAGCTCCATATAAATATGTATAAGGAATTATTCTGCTCCAAAGTGCTACTTTAGATTATAGATGTATCAGCATGGCTGAGGTAAATTAAACTTTTGACAACATGGTTATTTTGTCGATTAAGTAGATGGATGAGATGAAATATTTCAATAAGGTATTTGGCTTGAACTATTTGATTTGACCTGTGTACATTTAACCAAAGTGACCTAATGCTCGCCAGTTTTCTATTTTATTTTGAGGAAAGCCTGGAAGATAAAAAAGAAAAGGCAGTGACCTTTTTCTTTTGAAAATACTATCTTTACAATGGTTATCAATTTGAAATTTTGTTACAGTTAGGTGCGTGCATGTGTTTGCATGGTGCGTGTACGTTGGCAGGGGTTGGTGGAGTTGGGAGGTGAATATAGAATATAAAAGCTGTGAGGTCAGAGTGATTGGCAAAGGATCTCTAAAAACATCCTGTATGTGACTATGGCCAACATAAAAAGACTAAAACTAAAAGTATTGCCTTGAGGTCTAGTAATATATAACTTTAGTTAGCAAATATGTAATTTGTTGCTTGGTGCTGTACTAGGTGGTACTTGGTGCTGTGCTACGTGCTGGGGCTACGGCAATTAAAACCAGATAAAAAAATTTTTATTACCATGAGGTTCAAAATCCAATGGGACTGTGAGCTAGAATCGTGTGGAGATGGAGTGGACAGNTGGGGGGGGGGGGGGGTGGTTTGCAGGGCAGGTGATGGAAGTTTTGATCCTGAGTAGCTGATGCTGACTTCCCTTATTCAGGGAAAACGAGGACTACAGAGTCCGGGGAAAGATACTGATTTAGATGATGCATGACTTGTTGAAGGGTCCATGCAGACATCTGTATGGAGACATCCAGTGGCCATTAGGCAGAGAATATACAAGCTGCTGCGGTAGTTTTAGGTGCAGAGAAGAGGAATGTGAGGAACCCACAAAGAAGTTTGGGGGGAGAGCTGAGTTATGAGCCAGGCTGTGAAACAAAGGCTGCTCCCTGTTGCTGCATTTACAATACAGTCAGTGCAGTCTCCTTTACATGTATAATTCTGCTTTTGATGATAAGGTTTGTATTTTCCTCACACGGCAGATTTGAAATTTTATGAGAATGTAGCAGCAGACAGAAGTATATTCTAAAGGTAGCATAGGTAACCTTAACAATATCCGTTCATAAATTCTAATTTCAGGCACTTGAAAGATGGACTACACAGGCAAACAGCAGCTTGTTTGGGGATCAGATCAGCGAGCTTTTAAAGTTTATTGGATTTTTGTGTTTGGCTTATAGGATTTGTTTTCCCCTGGTGTTCTAAAATGTTCCTGGGCCTGCTCACATTGTGTGTTACTCTAGTGGATGAGTTCTCAAAATCTGACTTCCCTCGGGGGCCTCGGGAACTTCTGCTCTGTTGCCCAGCTCATCTCGTTGGCTTCTTTCCCTTTTGTGTTGTACGTTGAGTCTCAAGGTTAATTCTTGTGGGAAGCAAAGAAGGGGAAAGAATTGAGGAACCTTTGCCTTCCTGCTGCTCTGCTTCCTGGAGAACCCCCCTCCCCCACTCACCATCTTTACCACTCATTTCCTGCTCCCCTGTCAGTCTAAACTGGGAGAGAGAGAAGGATGTGGGTACAAGTCCAAGAAGCCTCAACAGTTCTTTCCACCTGTTTGATTTTCCTCTTGATCTTTTGTCTATATGCCTTTTGCTATTTCTGGTAATAATGCTCATAATAGAAATCTAGTAAGTCCAATCAAACCTGTGTGCACGCTGAAAATCCTAACGTTTAAACTTGCACAATGCTTAATCCTAGGAAACATCGATTTCTGGATCTTCTGCTCTGCTTTATATTCCTAAGGGATAGTTAGCATCCATCTAGACTCCTCGATTTCTTTCTCAAGAGTATTTTCATAAGCGTCCTATTTTTAAAATTACTCCTCCGATGCATATTCCAGACAGGACCACACTAATTTTTAATATATATTTGGTGAATAGCTGAATTTGAAAACAACCATTTAATTTCATCCTTTGTATCCTTAGGACATCTAGCTGTTCTTTTGCTTAGAAAATTCTAGCCACTTGGTACTATTCAGCTTTGATCAGAATGAGTTTTTTACTGACATAGGAAGAAATAGTTTTGTCACCATCGTTGAAAAGATAGATTCTGTTAGGAAAGGTAAAGTATGTCTTAGTGATCTTGTTCTCAGCACGATACGAGAAACAGATTCACATCCAGTGTCATCATCTGGCTCAGAATTGATCACCTAGAAGCCAAGCGAGAAGCATGTCTCATGTCACATTTAATCAGTACTCAGCTCCACTCCTAGAGTTCTTTGAAAATGGACTCACTTAATTTTGAGGAAATGCTATTGTTTTCCCAGGCACTGAATTTTATATTAAAAAAATAAGCTTCTTTTTTCTTGGGGATTTTGTCTTCAGCTTTCACTTGGTGCTTTTACATTATTCCCCTAAGAAGGCACATGAACGACTTTGCTTCTTCGAGCAGCACAGCATAATTAGGCAATTACCCTTGTGTCTAGAGTCCATCAGGAGAGAAGGTGACGGTATTGCACAATGGGCTCATTATAAAGCAGTGCAAAATAAAAACCTGAACTTACCATTAAAGCAAAGCTGAAAATGTGCTGTAAAATATTAATACATAAAAGATGAAAGTAAAAATCATCCTCAGTAGAATGTCTTGGATAGTCAGTTGGGATCAGTAGTAATTGGTTAATTGAAGATAAGTTAATGAAAAAAGCAGTAAAACAGGGCAGTTATTAAAAGTGATACACATATGCCTTAAACATTTCACTTTATATTAATGCTCATTCACCAGTACTTTGACCCCCATGGGGTTTCTCTGATTATGGTTGAACTGATTTGCGTTCTTGTAGAAATCACACCCATGATCTCTGATTTCTAATTTTGGTGCCTTTAAGTGGAGCAGAACTTGAAGGATGTAAGCAATCTGAGTGCAGAATCTTTCTTGATTTTCATGACATTTTCTTCCAATCTTTCATGGTATGAGAACCATATTCAAAGTAGTATTTTTAGCCATGTCCCTTTATCAAGTTTTTTCAAATCAATCAATCTATTTTTTCCCACAGAAATAGCAACTCTCTCTTTTGTGATTATGCTTGTGATTTCAAAAATAATTAAATTGCATAGTTAAAATAACAAGGCCAACTTGTATAAATAAGACTGGGGGCACGTATTGGTAAGAGCAGACGTCCACTGCATGTGCAGTCTGTGAGGTCATCCTGGCCGCCTGGGCACCTTTCCATGGCTTCCATCACATTCCCCTGTAAAGAAGAAACACAAAAATAGTTGCTTAGTTGAATTACTCCGATCCTCAGATATCAGTAGAATAGAAGGAGGGGCTTTTTTATTTTTAAGAAAATTTTTATTTCAGAATAGTTTTTAGATTTACAGAAGAGTCACAAAGATCGTATGGGGAGGTCCATATACCCTGGTCTTCCCTACTTAGCATCTCATCAGTGTGGTACCTTTGTGACAACTGATGAACTAATATTGATACATTATTATTAATACACGTCTGCATTTTATTAGGATAGCATTAGTTTTTTGTCTAATGTTCTTTTTCTGTTCTTGGATCCCATCCAGGATACCATATCACATTTACTAATCACATCTCCTTAGGCTTGTCTACACTGGGACAGTTGGCAAACTTTCCTTGTTTCTGATGGCCTTGACAGTTTTGAGAGGCACTGGTTTGGTGGAGGACACAATTTGGGTTTATCTGACATTTTCCTCATGTTTAGTCTAGGATTATAGGTTTTTGGGAGGAAGGTTCCAGATGTAAGGTGCCATTTTCATCACATCATATGCAGGGCAACTATTAATACTATCTATCTGACTTAATGCTGTCAATGTTGACCTTCATCACCTGGCACAGGTAGTAGTCAGATTTCTCTCAGTTGCCTCTGGTGATTGTTATACTCAGATGGTTTACGAGACTGAAATGGGAATAGGTGCAGTAGGTAAATTCTTTCTTCCATGTTCTCCTCTTGATAGAATTAGACAGTTTGGCCTCTTGATGAGGATTTTGTGACTAGCTAAAGAAATACACTTAATGTCATCTCAGAAATACTACTGAATTCCAGTGTTCCCGTCTTGTTTTACATTTCTTGAGCTTTAGTATCTGACTGAAGGAAACACAAGGACCAAAGCTGTTTTTGGCAATGGTTTGGAGGGAAAATAGCATGCTGCGGTCACACGCTTGTGCTTCTATAGTCGTATGCTTCAGGGTTCCAAGCTCAAGATGAAATTTACCATTCCTTTGTTCAGTTTTGTTTCGTTCTGTGGTTAGCATTTACGCCAATTAAACATTTTTCTGCTCCTGAGTGCGTTTAGCAAAAGTGTACTTGATAATCGCCCTGTAGCACATCAGTGGATGGCCAGGCCAACTACTCATTGATAAGTTCACTGCCCTATTTGCACACCAAGTAATTCCAATATGGTGTAGGGACATGGAAAGTAATTCCAATATGGTGTAGAGAGATGGAAAGAAATTCCAATATGGTGTAGGGCGATGGAAAGTAATTCCAGTGTGGTGTGGGGAGAAGGTTTGTGCCATCAACCAAAGCCGCAAACCACAGTGGCTCATATCTCATACTTGGTAGAAGTCACACAAAACCTGAGAAGAAATCTTTTAATAAGGAACCAGACTCCTACGCTATGTCAATCTATTGGAAACATTTTAATATAGAACACAAAGAGATCTCTCAAACCCAGAGACCATCTGTTGCCTTTGTGGGCCCGGAGATATCATGAGGGTATTACACAGACTTGCTTTTATTTAAATTTTTGTGATGAGAATGTGAAAACTTTCCATTCTAGAAATGACATTCATTTACCTTACTTAAACAATAATGGTTTCCTAACCCTCAAAAAAACCCAGAAAGTGTGGTCCCAGAAAGCAGTTTAAATATACACACACCTATGTTGTCCATAGGCAGATGAGGTCAAGGCCAATTCTTTTCAGGTTTTCTCTTCTATGACCCCAAAGGACTTTCTTTTTCAGTCCCATCTTGGCCGAATATGGAACTCACACATGCGTAGCCCCAATATCTACATTGTATAGACAGCTTCAGTGTGAATTTGACTTTAAGTGGCTGAATGAGCCTGCTGCCCGTTCAGGCATTATTTTTCTATTTCTACATTGGTTTGGTTCCCTGCCCCTGGCTAGGATATATGCTTCTGCTGCTGTGGTACCGTGACACATTTGGGGAGAAGCAGCACGCACTGTAAGAACACGCTAGGAAGGGAAATCCTAAGGCCTGGGTTTTATAGGTCCCTCTAACACATCTAATTCTATGACCCTGGGCATGATCCTAACCTTTGACTCCCAGTCTCCTGAGAGAGGAGGAAGAGATGGTTAAAGCTGCCTCGCCCCTACCTTCAGAAAGTTGGTTTTAGGACCCAGTGCATGGTAATTGTACAAATGAATTATAAACCACACAGGTCTGGACAGTCAAAGGAAAAGAATGAATGGAAGTCTGTAGAGGCGAGAAAAGCCTACAGGAATCCTTTCTATCTATACCAGGACTAGTTATCACAGCACACGGTGTGGTGAAGATTTGTGCTATCAGAACAATGAATCAAAAGGACAGAGTGAATTTGTCCATACCTCGAGGACATCTCCAGGCCTAAAGCTTAGATGACAAATGCACTCCAGTGGCATCAGAGTCCCTGAGAAGTGCAATTAGTTGTTTAACAAAAAGCCTGATGACAATAGTCACGATGGTTAGGAATCTACTGTAGTAAATGAAAGTTGGACAACATGATGTTTAGGATTCTTCCTTGTTTTAAAATTCTACAGATGGCCAACTTAAAATAATCAAACCAGTGACTTAAACTGAAGTAATCTGTAGACCCATGAGGGAGAAACAAATAAAAATTGATATATTGAAATACTTTGAATAATATGTATTCACATTTTTAAAATTTTGACTTTCGAGATGGGAACGGGAACACAGAGCCCCCTATGCACCAGATGCAGTCCTAGGAGTCCCCCTAACTCATCAGTCCTCACTGATGAGTGACAAGGGAAGACAAGGAACTTCAGAAGACAAGGGAACTGAGGCACAGAGAGAGGAAGTAACTACGCTGAAAGGAAGAGCTGGTTTTGGGGAGCCAGCACTTGGACAAAGGTAGTCGATATAGTAAATATGAAACAAAAATTAAGTCGGGAAGATGTCACTAATTGACCAAGGAAAAGAAGTAGCTGAACAATTAGAAAAAATGCTGGAAATAAAAAGAGAAGGAGAGGCTAACATGGTAACTATTCAAATGTTCAAATACAAATGAGAAAGTATGAGACAAGGGGACACCATGGTGTTGAGGGAATGCCTTTGAAATTAATACTTGGGGTGCATTTATTTTTAAAGTTGGTATTAGATAATTCATTGCTAATATTTAAGAATTTTTTAGATAAGGCAGTTCTAATAGTTATCTAAATTGTATTCAGGAATAGGTAGGGTTTTTTGCTTTTTTTTTTGTTTGTTTAATCTGCCTCTGAGGTAAGACCAGTGGAAAATAAAAATTAAGCAGTGGAGAAGAGGATTAAAAAAATTTTATTTTAAGAAAGCCCATTATTAAAAATTAATGGGAAATACATTTGATTATATTAAGAAGATATACTTTCTTATTGACTTCAGTCCTTTATATATATATTTTTAAGTTTATTCTGTGTGTGTGAGAGAGAGTAAGAGTGAGAGACAGGAAAACAGGGGTTGAGGGTTCGGGGGGGTGGGGAGAGAGAATCCCAAATAAGGGCTCAAACCCAAACTGTGAGATCATGACCTGAGCCAAAATCAAGAGTCAGATGCTTAACCAACTAAGCCACTCAGGCACCTCTGACTTCAGTGCTTGAATTGTTCTAGATCATTCTTAAATGAATGCCATACGGTTTTGACTAAAGAAACCACTGGTATTACAATTACATAAAAACTGCTATGTTCCATTTGTTAGTAATTTTTTTTCTGGCATTTGTGGATGTTGAGGGTTTATGTTCTTCAGATTTCAAGTTTCTGCTTCTACCTCGGTCTCCTTGAATGCTCATGAGAAGTTGCTGTACCTGCGACAAGTTGCGTGATGCTTCCCCCCTCTGTGTACTCAATTTGTGTATTATTGTATCACATGACATTTCGAATCAAGTGCTGCTAGTACCAAGCTGCTATCAGCAGCTGGTGCCCCAAATATTCATTATAAGCCTTCTCAGCATGCAAGTGAGAGCACTTCAAATCCCAGAGATAGGATTTCCAGCCATTCTGCTTTTCTTTCTTTTGTGTATTATACAGCAAAAAGGATGCAAAGCAAAAGGAGGCTTATTAGAAGAGAAGACCTTGGTAAAATACTGTGAAACATGCAATTCATGGTTCACGAAGGTCGCGTGAAATTCAGCACCACATTACAGATGCCCCCTCAGAGGCCCTGCCCCTTCTCTTCTCTGGCCTCAAGCGGCATCTGTTTTCAGTATTTGATTTCATTCAGGCGCCAGCTATTTACGCCTCTGGACGTAAGCAGTCCTCGCACTGGAGAGCTGAGAAATGAGATGCGCACCTGCAAAGCCCTTGCTCCGGCCCTTTATGGGAATAGGCCAGTCAGGATGAGTTCAGTCCTTGCAGTGGTAGCAAGGGGCATGGAAGGTTTGGAAGGTTCCCTTCTCTAAAGGAGGACAGTTAAAAAAACAAATCCAATAAGGAAGTTTTGTCATTTTCTAATATTAAGAGTGCTGAGCCTGCAACCATCAGCAACTTTCTTATACGTTAATTCATTTTACAAAGTGAACGCTGAGACCCAGTAGCCAGCTGACGGGATGCCAGAACACAGCAGGGCAGAGAAGAGGGAGCCTTCAGGAGCGGTTTCGAACACCTGACCTGTGGTGTCGTCTGCAGGAAGAAACATGGAGCCTGTTGACTGGGGTTTGTGGATGGAAAAGTGGGATTGGCAGGGGACTGCAATGCGCGGGTTCTTTTCCTGCTGCCTGGAACGCTACCTCCCTTCTTCGCTGACCCCGGAGAGACCATGAGCAAAGGGCTGGCCCCGGGCGAAGGTCATTTTCATCTCAGGCTGATGAGCCCATACTGTGTGCCCCTGATGTCCGCAGCTCCTGCTCAGACTGCTGTGAGCTCAGTCTCCCAGAGAGGGCCGAAGTCACACATGTCCACTGAAGAAACCAGAGCCATTGTGTGTTCTGCTGTGTTCCCAAGAGATGCCGGAACCACTCTGGGCTGTCATGTGGTCTTCCACTCTACCTGCCCTGCCATTCATTGTGTTGCTTGGCTCCATGCTTTAAAAAATGTGTTCTTATGGAGATTTTTCTTATCCTGCTGAGCCTCAAGCCATTGCTGTAGGTACAGGGATATCTTCTGTCTGGTATATGTTTTGCTAACCTTTTTTTTTTATGTTTAATTTTGAGACAGAGAGAGAGAGAGAGAGAGAGAGAGAGAGAGAGAGAGAGAATGAGTGAGGGAGAAGCAGAGAAAGAGAAGGAGACACAGAATCCGAAACAGGCATCAGGCTCTGAGCTGTCAGCACAGAGCCTGATGCGGGTCTCGAACTTGGGAACGGCAAGATCATGACCAAGGCCAAAGTTGGATACTCAACCAACTGAGTCACCCAGGCACCCCTCTTCTGCTAACTTTTGACTTGGAAATCACAAAGTCTTACCCAAGCCTTAAAGGAAAAGCTAAGAGTTCATGTCTATTGAGTACTTAGCATGTAGTTGACACTGTAGTAAATACTGTATATATGGAGACTCAGAACAAGCTGATGTGCTGATCCTTTAAAAAAATAATAATCTAATCTTACCTGTGGAAGTGGTTTCAAATACTGATCTCCCCTTTTTCTGTTTCACTTGAAATTCTGGAAGTTAATAGCGTGGAAGATTTACCCTTGAGAAGAAGAATACATTTGAATCTTCTGCTTTGAAAACACATAGAAATTTCCATATTTATTTTGCTCTGGAGTGTTTATTAGGAAATGTTTGACAGGTAAAATTTGACTTCTTTTAAACCATGAGTTGTTGTCATTTCCTTTAAACTCACGGAAAACAGACCTTTTATTAACAACAACACACAGCCGCGAAATTTAGTGCTGTCCGTGGAATACTATCACGCCATTCTCAAAAAACCTCTCTGTGAATTTCTGGTGTGACAAAAGGCTTAAAAACGGGAAGCTAGTTGGTACTGACTACCAATTCATGTGAACGCCTCAGATGCAAGACTGGATAACAAGTGTGCCCCAACTCTGGTCAGCCGGTCGCTCTGCAGTGGCTGGGATTGGGTGACCCGGGGTCACAAGCCGGGCTGGCTCTAAATCAGATAACTGTGGAGTCAGCATTAATTTGCTGAGTCACTGTGGCGACTCTCAAGCACTTCTCTCCCTTTTCAAGCGCCTCCAAGTTGTGGACAGAGAAGCCTGAGTGGACAGCAGGAGGGGTAGCCTGGGGCCCACACTGCCAATCAGGGTGGTCAGAGCCAGGGTGAGGGGGCGGGCACTGCTCCAGAACTTGAATCCTTCCTAGCCTCCGCTTCTGAGCTCTGCCTTTTTTTTTTTTTTTTTTTTTTTTGCCAGCCTCATTCTTAGGATCCCATTATATTCATATTAGATTCTCGAAATTTTGGCCTCAGTTTCTCCACCGGGAAAAAATGTCATAGATGTCATGTCATAGATGTCATGTGTGGCCCCCTAGCTTTGTGGTTGATGATCATCTGGTTTTAGAAAGTTTTATTTATCAGTCTCTTTATTTTAGTTTATATTTCTGCATTTTGCTGAATAGATAACAGATTCTTGGGACAGGGAAGTAAACTCCACTAGGCTTCTCTTAGTAACGATTTTCCCCAGTTTTCATTTCCCAAACCTTCCATAGTCACAGCTCTCAGTGGAACACTGAGGAACTTGCTAGCATGTTCAGAAGGTGCAGAAGATTTCTCTGTTCTGAAGATAAGGTCAAGCCCATTGAAAAGATGCCCCGATATTTGTAAATTTAAAAAAAAAAAAAAAGAAAAATGCTTAGTTTTACCTTCTAAATGATAATTCACATAGGAATGTAGGAAATGCATAAGGCTATTTTGAGTTCATGAGTCGGTAAGTACTTTCCCACAGTTTGTAGCCAAAAAGTTAGAGAATCTGTCTCAATCACCTTTTTTAGCAAGAGCACCTTTTTTTTTTTTTTACTGCTTTTAAAGTCAGACCTAAGAAAACATGCAGCTTACTAAAAAATAATATTGTTCAATTTCAACCCTCTGTTTTGATTTTTAAAAAATTTTACGTGAGGGGCACCTGGGTGGCTCTGTTGGTTGAGTGTCTGACTTTGGCTCAGGTGACGATCTCACAGGTCCCTGTGTTTGAGCCCCACGTCGGGCTCTGTGCTGACAGCTGGGAGCCTGGAGCCTGCTTCAGATTCTGTCTCCCTCTCTCTCTGCCCTCCTCCACTGGTGCTCCATCTCTCTCTCTCTCTGTCAAAAAAAAATTTAAAAATTTATTATTTATGTGAGTGCTTGCTTCAGCAGCACATATACCAAAAATTGGAACAATAGAGACAATTAGCATGGCCCAAGGATGACAGGCAAAATTTCTATGTGAAAGTGATACAAAGTGAAAAAGAATGATGTTTTCTCAAATGTTATTGGTTAGATAACTATTTGATTTCTGCAACAGGGTACGTTCCACTAAAGGACGATTACCAACCACATAGGTTCGCAGAGGCCCACCAAGCAGTACTCACTGACAGGGTGGCTTCCTGCCGCTCGGTCATCTCTGGGGCTGCTGACACCTGTGTAGAATAAAACAGTGATGTGATTTGAAAGGGGGGGGGGGCGTCAGGCAGTGAAACTGCGAGGGAAGGGAGACATGGCCTTGGATGTAGCTCAAGGTTGCCCCTTATCACTCACCCCAGCCATAAGTTCATGACCACAGCCAAGTCTCGCATAGGCAGAGAAACACGGTACCACGTCCAGGCCGGATTCAGGGACAGCACTAGAATTTAATGAAAAAGTCGGTGGCTGGCAGAAAACCAAAGCTGATCAGGTCCAGAGAGCCAAGGATGAGCTGTTCCTCTTGAGCTCAGGGGCCGGGGACTCCTGCGTCCGGAGGCGGGGCTGGTGGGGGCGCAGGTGTGGCGGCGCCGGTTCCGTGCCGCGGGCTGACCTTGGCACGTCCGGGCACTGTCACGGGAAAGAGAACTGACAGATTCAGAGTATGGGGGAAATGTCGAAGGGAACACACTTGTGCAAACGAGAAGAGACACCACCCGTTCACACATACAAAACGATAGAAATATATTTTACTCCATCAGTAAGCAAAAAGTGCTTACTACAGTGTGCAGAGGAGACTGTTTACAAGTTAAATAATACTTTTCTTCTGAGGGATTCGAAGTACTTTTGTTTTGATTCTCTAACTGTTATTATGGGGGGGGGAGTCAGTTAAGTGTCCGACTCTTGACTTCAGCTTAGGTCATGGTCCCTCGGTTCGTGAGGTCAAGCCCTGTGTTGGGTTCTGTGCTGACAGTGCAGAGCCTGATTCTCTCTCTCCCTCTCTCCACCCCTTCCCCACTTGCTCTCTCTGTCTCTCAAAATAAATAAATAAACTTTAAAAATATAAATGTTATTAAGAAGTAGTAAAAATAAAAAGGAAGTAAATATCTTGGCCTGGATTTAGAATTAATACAGAACTGAATCTGTGTGAAATCAGCTTTGGACTTCGAATCGGTTTTCCTCTTAATTACTGAGAATATGAAGATATGTGAGACTATCAACCATCCTATTTATGGCAGATTGTTTTTGTGAGTTTGCAACACTCTATATTTTGCAGGCTTATGTGAACATGGACCCCTTTCTCTGTCTTTCCTGATTGTGACTGAAAGAAATTAAAAAGCTAGATAAAACAAAATTATTGTTTCAAAATGGTATGGATAGAAACTAAAATTGCTAGGGTAACGTACAAGAGCCTTTGAATTTTTAAATTTGTTGACAGGTTCAACTTGAAAGAGTACTTTATCCTTTGATGCAAACGTTTTTTATCATCCATCCTCAAAAGATTTTGGTTTGTTTGTGTAACTTCAAAAGATCCTCACTTATTCACTGATCAAACAATTATAGAGTGCCTACAGTACGCCAGGCACTGTGCCTGATGCTTGGCGTAGAAGATGATTAAAGAGAGTTTCTAGCATGCTTAAGCAGTGGAAAGACAGAGGGGAAAAAAGTAGAACTTCTAGCAACCAAAGAATTATTCTCCTAAAGATAAAATTTTGTGAGGGGGCGAGTCATTTAATGGGGCAAGTAAAAAGTCTAATATTTTATGTATAGTAACAATAATCTTAAAAGTCTTTCATTTTTCCAATTCTACTTGGTCCATTTTTGTGTCATCTTGGCCATTTATATGAAAAGCAAGAGCATTCTTAAAATTAAGCAATCAGTATTAAACATTTGATCAACTGAGATCTTTTCTCATTATAGAGATATAATTGTTACGTGACGTGCCCTACGGTCCTGGTCTGAAATTTAAATGAATACAAGTAAAAACATATTTGAGGAGGAGAAGAATATAAAGGACATGGCACCAGTAGAGATGTTTTCACAAAGAATTACCAAACAATGTATATGTCTACCTTTTAAATGGTTCCTATGAAACAGATTTGTTCATTGTGATTATATCCCAGATAATGTCATAAGCTAAGGTGGCTTGGATATCTAGGCTCCAATGACATTTAACTTCACAGTCTCAGTGTAATGCCAGACAGAATACATGCAAGCATGCAGCATACATATGCAACGTCTTCCGAAAGGTCAAAGCAAACCCAGAATATATTGATGCAAAGGGACTTGGTAGCCCTGAGTTACAAGCCTTCTTCCTAATTGCTGTCACCGTGAAAACTCAAATTTATGAACTGCTGTCAGCTCTGTGTCAGAGACAGAGAAGACCGACTAGGACCAAAACATATGCCATGTGTCCTCCCCAGGCATGAAGAAAGGAAGAACATGTTTGCCTTCTTTGGAAAGGAATCCCAGAGGGTGGCGTTTGTAGTGTGGGTTCTGTGGAATTACACAATGTGCTTGAGGCTCTTTATATTGTTAACTGTTATTCATTTCAATAACAAATACTAGACTGTAATCATAATCTTTTGTTGCTAATTCCACAATTTCTGACTTGACTCAACCCGCGAAGGAATTAATCAAGATTTATGGAGCCTTTTTTGTGGACCACACATGAATGGGTTGATGGAAAAAGCAGGGTAGCACATAAATTATGGTTTCCATTGATAACATTCATTTGACAAATACCCATTAGGCATTTGGTATGAGCGAACCACACTAATGAGCATTATGAGTGATAGAGGTAAGTAATTCTACATGGTCTTTGGCCACAGAGATTTGCCAGGTGAGATGTTTATGCAGAAAAACAAAACATTTCAATGAAATACATGAATGTGTGCAATATACAGATAATGAATATTGTGGCTCTTTCCTCCCTTAAAAGGAGAAGAGGGATTTTACTGAAGAAGGGTAACTTGATTGGTTTCTGTGTGATGGGGATACTTTGAGGAGCAGGGGATTTCTTTCAAGAGGGATGAAGGAGCAATTGTGGAGAAAATGGAATAGCTCATTTTTAAAATTGAGGGGAGGAAATGCTCATCATGTAGTCAGAAGGGAGGGTATAGACATGTTGGGTTAGGATATACACAGTGATTGTCTAGGGTCCTCAGTCCCTTAAATTAAAACATCCACAAGTGAGTTTACCAAACTCCATCTATAAGGTTGGAGCCTGCCCTAAACAATGAGACCAATTTTGCCCTCAGTCAGAGAATGTTCTAAGAATCTTTTAACCCATGGTTTAGAGATATACAGTCTAGTTTTATGTTTGTTTTTGTTTTGTTTAGTGGTTTTTTTTTTCCCCGTCTGCTGCTGCTTTGCTGTTGACCCTGAAGCGTTCCCTCTCCTTGAACCTTTAACCAACCCCCGACTTTGGATCCCTGTTCTGCAACTACCACTGTTTGCCTTGGAGTCTGTACCTTGGCTTCATGCCCTGAGTTACTGGCTGTTGTAACTCTGGGCAAATTACTTACCCTCTCTTTGCTTCCATCTTATCATTTGTAAAATGGGAATAAAAATAGTTCCTACTTCACTGAAACTTACAAGTGTTAAGAACATTTAGAACAGTGCCTGGAACTTACTAAGCACCATGAAAAATACAGAAAATTATCAAAGTATTATTTTGGCTTATTTATTTATTTATGTTTATTTTATTTAGAGAGAGAGAGATAGGGACAAGGAGAGAGTGAGAGTGAGAAAGAATCCTAAGCAGTCTCCATGTTATCTGTGCAGAGCCCGCTGTGGGGCTGGAACTCATGAACCATGAGATCATGACCTGAGTGGAAACCAAGAGTCGATGCTTAACTGATTGAGTCACCCAGGTGCCCCTTGGCTGGTTTATAAAGATCTGTCTTATCTGTCCCCTGACTAAACACAGGCCTAAAAGAGTCTATGAAGAAAATCCTTAGAAATGTTGGAATATAGCGTAATCTCAGTCTAATACAAAACAGAGAAAAATTCTGTACAAAGATGGTGTGATATTGATTCTTAGTGTAACTTTCTAAGTTATTCAGAAATCAAGTTTATTATTGATCTGATAAAAATACAAACAAGCGTTTTTCACACTAATCATTAATTTACCTAGCTTCTCAAAATACACATGTGTAAAGAATTCTAAGAAAAGTCACTTTTTTAGACTTTTTATCAGAAAAACAGTTACCATGAATGTATTTCATATAACACACACATGCACAAACTAGAAATTCTTCCTGATGAAGTAGTGAAATAGCCCTTGAAGCAACATTCATCACCAAAAAATGGTTTTAATCTGGGTACCGAGAACATTCATCAAATCACTAAAGGGGCTATTATGGGGTTCTGAATATTATCCTTTGCTCTATGAAAAATTTCCTGGGGCACCTGGGTGGCTTAGTTGGTTAAGCGTCCGACTTTCGCTTAGGTCATGATCTCGCGGTTTGTGGGTTCGAGCCCCGCGTCGGGCTCTGTGCTGACTGCCGGCTCGGAGCCTGGAGCCTGTTTCAGTCTGTGACTCCCTCTCTCTCTGACCCTCCCCTGCTCACGCTGTCTCTCTCTCTCTCTCCTAGAAATAAAACATTAAAAAAAAATTTAAAAAAAAAAAAAAAGAAAAATTTCCTCTGACATTAGGAGGATACAAGTTTGTAGCTCTCATTTCTTCTTTTTTTAATATTAAAAAGTTTTTAATGTTTATTTTTGAGAGAGAGACACGCAGAGTGAGACACAGAATCTGAAGCAGGCTCCAGGCTCTGAGCTGTCAGCACAGAGCCCGACGCAGGGCTCAAACTCACAGACCATGANCTTTCTTTCTTTCTTTCTTTCTTTCTTTCTTTCTTTCTTTCTTTCTTTCTTTCTTTCTTTCTTTCTTTCTTTCTTTCATGCCTTTCATGACTCTCTTTTGTCTTTTTTAAGTTTATTTATTTATTTTGAGAGAGAGTGAGTGTGTGTGTGTGCACACAAGCAGGGGAGGAGCAGAGGGAGGGAGACAGAGAATCCCAAGCAGGCCTCCTGCTGTCAGTGCTCATCTCCACATGTGCCCTCCTTAGTGCCCATCCCCCATTTAGCCCACCCCTCACTCCCCTCCCCTCCAGCAACCCCTCAGTTTGTTCTCTGTATTTAAGAGTCTCTTTGGTTTGCCTCCCTCTCTGTTTTTGTCTGAGTTTTCCTTCCCTTCCCCTGTGTTCATCTGTTTTATTATGATGATGATGATGAAGATCACCTTACAAACAGAACCCCCTATGAGGATTTGTGTATGTGGAATGCATTTTGAGAACCGCAACATTAGCAACCACAACGTTGGGAAGCTCTTAGTGGCTGAGCTGAAGATAAATGTCGAGGGTGGTACATTGACAGTAGAGTGGGTATGAGGAAGTTTTGGTCTCCAGAGCCATTCTATTAAACATGTTGCTAGGGAGCACCAAGTGTAGTGGAGATAAACATACATCTCTCTAGAAGGAAAGGGAAATCAATTTTTGTTACTGTAGCTCAGCTAATTCTGACATTATTATAATTAAGATAGGTAAAATAATTTCTAAATAGGGCATGGTCCTATAATCCAGAAATTGTACTACTAGGTATTTACCCAAAGAATACAAAAATACTAATTCAAAGGTACACATGCACCCCTATGTTTGTAAGAGCATTATCAACAATAGCCAAACTATGGAAACAGCCCAAGTATCCATCAACTGATGAATAGATAAAGAAGCCATGGTGTGTGTGTGTGTGTGTGTGTGTGTGTGTGTGTGTGTATGTATATATATGAATAGTGTATTTATATGAATATTACTCAGCCATAAAAAAGAATGAAATCTTGCCATTTGCAACGACATGGATGGAGCTAGAGTGTATTATGCTTAGTGAAATAAGTCAGTCAGAGAAAGACAAATACCATATGATTTTACTCATATGTGAAAATTTAAGAAACAAAACAAATGGGAAAAGAGCAAAAAAAAGGAGAGAAACTAAGAAACAGACCCCTAACTATAAAGAATGAACTGATGGTTACCAGAAGGGAGGGGGTGGGGGGTTGGGCTAAATAGGCGATAAGGATTAAGGAGAGCACTTGTGATGAGTGCCAGGTGTTGTATTGACGTGCTGAATCACTTTATTGTACACCTGAAACTAATATCACATTGTATGTTAACTGAATGGAATTTAAATGACAATTAAAAAAAGAGGTGGTTCAACTGGTTGCTTATGTGATGACTTATAATGATAGGGACAGGAGGAGCAGCAAGATAGGAATCTCTGGCATCTTAATTTACATATGGGTGGAGTTTATCAGTTATTTTAAGGGTAGTTGAAGATACTGCAAACATCTGCTTTTGTTTCCTTGGTGCAGCTGTGAGATGACCTGGTGGAGGAAGGCTAAATCCTGGCAGGGCGTCTTTTGTCTCCACTAGTTGGGACATGGAGATACTGAGTTCTCTGATGTGATACCTAGAAGGACATGTGCAGCATGCTTTTGGGATGTAGAGATTGGAAGTAGTTAGAATCTGGGAGCGATGAGATATCTGGAGAGGTACCTCAGTGACGGGCGAAGCATGACATGAATGTGGAATAAGCAAACAGAAAGCACTTTAGGATCTGGGAAACACAAAGCATTTCAGGTACTTGTGGAGGAAGAAGAGCTGCATAATGACTGAGAAGTTAGGATCGGAGTAATAATGGAATGCATAGGAAAAACTAAGTCCAGGATTCCTAGGTGGGGTGAGTAGTTTAATGAGAGGGCTATGGTTAAGGTTCTGGGACGGTTAAGGGAAGGGATGGGGACAAAGGACAGATTGTAAGTTTGCATAATTACGAGGTGGCTGGTGAGCATGGTGGAGTAGGTCAGGTCAGAGGAATGGTGGGGGTGAGCATTTGGTTGCTTTGCTTTGAAGGATGGATGACTGTGAAGAGAGGAAGTGAGGCCAGAAATGCTATACTATGTATGACCCATGCGTACTTCACTGGGCTGTTGAGTGGGGTTTTCAGAGAGAGAGCCATCCTTCACCGGCTGTTTCTAAATCCACAGAGTGTTCAAGGAACAGTGGAAGCACCATGGGCCACACTTACCGCCTTCTGAGCACACTCGGAGCCTGCATCCAGGAAATTCACTTTTGACACCACTCTGTTCATAGCTAATAAAAGGAACGACTTACTTTTCATCAAAACGAGACTTAAGTTCATTTAGAATGCATATAGAATGATTTTATAATAAATCATACTCTTGAAAACTCAAGCATCTGGAAAAAATCCAAGGCCATGGCAGAAATAGATGAAATCTAAATTCATTCCCCAGGCCCCTTGGAAAGTGCCTCTTTTCCTGTTCCTTTCATGCTGGTCAACTGGAGAGTGCTTCTGTTCGTTCATGTAGCCTTCGTGTTAGGTCCCTTTGAAGTTGACTGAAAGTTGGCTTAAACTCCCAACTACTCTCCTAATGTCTCTTATTTCCAGGGGGCTCATGTTCACCTAGATGTGTCTTCATATTTCCGCTGAGCTCTCGATCTGATTTTTATCTCAGCTGCTGGAGTAGTTCTTCCTTTTCTGCCCTCTGCATGCTCCGAAGTGAAACCAAAACCACCAAACAAGACCTTGGTGTGTGTGACAGCTTTGCTGAAGGTTCGCAGTGATGAGGGCGCTTTACATCGCAGAACCAAACTCAGGCTTGTGAATAACCCAATGCCCCGACTTCCTTGCCGTTTGGATTTTTTTTTTACCTACTTCTTTTTTTCTGCACGATCGAACCTTTCTGTCATGCTGCTGTCCACCGTCCCCTCCCCTCTCCCAGACGCCTTGCCCACCCTCCTCTCTAGATGCCTCCTTCACCCTCCTGATTCTGTTAAGGTCTCACGGAGCAGTCAGGCTATCACTCGGATTGGCTGTCTTCACATAGAGCATTCCCTCAGGTCATTCTTCCCTGCTTAAAGCAATCTATCCAGGTATTTTCTTAAACAAAGACAGTTCTCTCCCTTAGGGGAGCTCTGGTGCCAGCTGTTACAAATGACATTTTTTTCAACGTGCTACCTAATTTTTTAAAGATAAATATGTTATTTATTCTTCAGTGGCTGACATGCCTGGAGACCGCTGAAATCATGGCTTATTTTTCCTGCAGCATGTGGCCAAAGGAGGAACTATTATTTGAACAGAATGAATAAAGGAAATAACAATTATTTAATACATATAGAGCTGCAGCCACAATAGACTCAAATGATGCTTGTAATGGTATTGACCACATAGAGAGCTTCCTCCCTGATATATTAAATCATGCACCAGGTACAGTTTTAGGCCTGGTCCCTGAGCATCACGTTCCCGAGTCCATCTGTTTCCAGTAAGATGTAAACTCTGTAAACAGTGTAACAGTTGGGAGAAGACTCTGAAGGCATCCCATGTATTCACTGGGAGAAGGAAAAGGGATGCTTGCATATTTTTCAGGGGAGCCCAGGTACATTTCAAATGGAGTTCCCAAAGGATTTTATTTTCAGTGAGGCAGTACTAGTTGTATTATGAAAGCTAAGACTTTAAACTGTGATGTTTCTGACAAGGGTTTTATTTTTATTTGCTCTGTTTCAGGGAACAAGGCAGAAGAGGGGGAAAAATATCACTTAGTATACATTAGCCGCTGTGCCAGTTGCTTTATTTGTGGTATTTGGTTTCATCTTTACCATTGTACCAAGGGAGAGGTTAACGGCTCTGTTTTCAGATTAGATATGTGGCATGTAGAGCGATAAGTATCTCCTCTATGGCTGTGTCCAGAAAAGGGTCAAGTTAGAATTCATCTCAGCTGCAACTTGCCAGTATAGTCCAACATATGGGAATCACAGTGCTCCATTATTGACTTCATGAGCTCACCACTTTGTGTTCCTAGTCTTTCTCTCAGAAGATATGAGACATTGTGGCTTGTGATTCTGCAAGAGGAGAAGTAAGATAAATGTCAATTGTACGGAGAATGAACCTGTTTCAATGAAGACGTTGAGTCACTACGACAGTTTCCTTCCTATGCTTTATTTTCTTCAAAAATTAGTTGTTATCCCAATACATGAATGTTCCTGTTCTTATATGGTACTTTTAAAAAGGGGAAGGGCGCCTGGGTGGCTCAGTTGGTTGAGCATCTGACTTCGGCTCAGGGCATGATCTCATAGTCTGTGATTTGAAGCCCCATGTCGGGCTCTATGCTGACAGCTCAGCGCCTGGAGCCTGCTTCAGATTCTGTGTCTCCCTCTCTCTCTCTCTGCCCCTTCCCTGCTCATGCTCTGTCTCTCTATGTCTCAAAACAAATTAAAAAAACATCAAAAAGGGGAAATATATTAAAAGGGTATGCTTAATAAACACGTGAGCTTATTCTTTAGAGAGATGGTGTACTGTCACGATTCCGAGCATGGCCTGGGACCCAGACTCGTGGGTTTGAATGCCTGATCATCCCATGTTAAATGTGTGACCTTAAGGAAGTTACAGAAGGTTCTCTCTGTGGTTTAGGTTTTCTTCTCTAAAGATGATAAAAGATAGGGGCACCTGGGTGACTCTGTCGGTTAAGCGTCTGGCTTTGGCTCAGGTCATGATCTTATGGTTCGTGGGTTTGAGCCCCGCATCAGGCTCTGTGCTGACAGCTAGCTTGTCTTTGGATTCTGTGTCTCCCTCTCTCTGACACTTCCCTGTTCACGCTGTCTCTATCTCTCTCTCTCTCAAAAATAAATAAAAGACTTTAAAAAAATAAAAAAATAAAGATGATAAAAGATAATACTAGTTCTGTCTCCTAATGTTATTGTGAAGATTAAAATGTGCAATCATATATTTGCACACAAGTGCTTAGAACAGTGGCATATAGTAAGAGATCAGTAAGTTTATTAGTGTTATAAGTTGATGAGGGACAATAGACAATAGTGATAAAGACAGTCGTATAACATAGAACTCTCAGTTGAAATAGTAAGAACACCCTGGAAGGGCCCCTGGCTCAGTTGGTTAAACATCAACTCTTGATTTCGGCTCAGGTCATGATCTCATGGCTCATGAGTTCGAGCCCCACATCGGACTCTGCGGTGGCACTGTGAAGCCTGCTTGGGATTCTCTCTCTCATTCTTTCTCTGTGTCTCCCCTACTTATGTTCTCTCTCTCTTAAAATAAACAAGTAAACTTAAAAAAAAGAACATGCTGGCAACTAAATTGACTAAATATAACATGTAAATTTTGTTAGAATATTGCTAATTGTAGTGTTCTTTTAATAGCCAAAAAGTGGAAATAAGCCAAACCTCTAACAATAAAGAAATACATAAGCTTATGTATGACAGTAGCTAGTAAAATAAATGTATTGTGTGGGAAATGATTAAAACATTGTATGAACCGTAATAAATCTTATCTGTCCATCTCTCTTTTTATTTATGTGTCTGTACATACACATGCATATGAAAGACTGGAAGGAAATATAGCTCTATGTTAACAAGAGTCATTGCTTAATAAAGCAATTACAGTAATTTATTTTTTCTTCCAATTTCCCCATAACTTAACAGTTTTAGAATTATGAAAAACTCTAAACCATTGAATTAAAAGAAAATTAAAAAATGAGCCCAGTTGTTGTGTAAGTCACAACATATATAATATAGATTGTCACCCCATTGTCCTTGCGTGGACACGCGGTGCAGACCGCTTGCAGGAGGGACTTCCAATGCACTCTGTTTACAGGTGGGCTCACGGTGCACTTCATCTTTGAACCCTAGACCAGATGGTGCCACACACCTTCTGTATTTGGTGCCACGTGATTTCCTCTTTCACTATTGCTGTTTGCTTTCAGTCATTTATCTTGAAAATGAACAAAGACACACTACGATAGCAACGGAGAGGAATTTTGCAGAGTAACACATACCCTGGAGATTAATGAAATATCTTCTTTTTGCACACAAAGTACATGCAGAGTGAAGCCTACTTTTGGGGGTTGGAAACTCCACGTTTTAGAGCACCTTGATTTTTGTTTTTTGAACGAACAGTGCATTTTAAGCCCATTCCCAGCCACTCCATTAACTACCCCGCGTGCTAATTAAATGCTTTAGCTCATAAAAGAGTAACTTTAGGGATGGCTAGGAGCTGATGTCAGTATATATTGTTGTTTTGTTCACTCTTATCTTAGAAGCTACCTTTCTAGAATTTTTAACTTGTCCACTGTTTACTCTCAGATGGGCAAACCCTTGAGCCTCAGGGGACAGCCACCAATTAGCTCTGCAATTTCGCACAAACCATTTTACCTCTGGGGCCTCCACTTCTGTGAAGAAAGGGACACTTCAGAAGTCTTAGCCTGTGCCCGGGAAGCCTCTTTTTAATGGGCTGCCGGCATTAGTGCGAGCAGCTCGGGTGCTGTTTCATCAGGATTCAGTTATGGAAGCTGGTAGCAGAGACACTTCTGCTGAATGACGAGTGGGCCCCCACCTTGACTGCATTTCTTAAAGGGGCTCTTCAATGACTGCTGTCAACCCATGAGGAGTGTTTTCACTCCAAGGTCACATCTGGTTCTGGGCCAATCATTTTGCAAAGTGAACTGAACAGATAGGATCCCAGCTGTGTTATCGTTTCCAGTCCAACTCAGATAATAATGACCCGGACAGGGACAGGAAGGATGTAAATTTTAAAAATACATGCCTTAAATTAGATCGGTTACATAAGCAGGCTAAGAAGTCACCGAGTGCGGGAACACCTCTGTGGGTTCACTTTAGTAGATGAGAACTCGCATCAAAGACCTGTTTGAAGAGTTGTAAAATTCATGAAAAAGGGTATTCAGCATTCAGCTTTGTTCCTTTTTCCCCTTGGTGAGATTTGGTAAATGACTGCGGTTAGTGGAGGTCCCTTTTCTCCTGGGGTCCTCCTGGCACGGGATGCTTTGCAGCAGGATAACGGAGAGCAACAGAGCAGAGCCTGGGGCTGGCCTCCTGATCCCGCCTGGAGCCCTTCCACTCTCTCCTTCTGGGAGATGGAAGAGCGAGCCTGCAGGGCACACGCTGGGCTGGCGAGTTAAGCTGATGCGAAAGCTTCTAAGTGACACCCCTAGGCACGGTAGGGGCCCCAGTGCTGCTCCCGCAGGTGCCCTGAGGGATCAAGTGCACTGCGCTCCCTAGGGGAGGGAGGGGAGTCTGACACAGAAAGCACAGTCTTCCTACATGACAGCGCGCAGTGGCTTGTCCAACTTTTGCGTAACTTTCAGCTTAAACACAACTTTAGAATTAAACAGGGATGTATGAATTTAAGGCAAAGTGACATTGCGGTTGTTTAAAATAGGAATATAAAGTCAATAATGATTTCGAAAATAGATTTTCTTGACAGGCATTCCAAAATAAAATTTCATCGAGCATAATCTCTCTGTTGTCTAGCATCTGTTTAAAAATAAGGTTGGTAAAACTGGCCATATTCTGCTAATGTGGCAGTTGATAAAATGAATCTGCACATCAAATAACTGAAATTAAAACTGAAAAAAATAATCAGGCAAAGTATTAACCCTTTTGTCATTTCTGATATTCCTTTGGTGAGCATCCCTGACTTTACAATGTATGCATCTTGGCCTCCATTAATTTTATAAGGGTGACTATCTGCACACATTCCATAAACACACTACCAAATTAGTCAAAGTCACAGTCTCCTGTTATTAATGGCAATACTAAGACCTTGCAGCCTCTGATTTTTTGCATCATTTATTGTCAACTTTGAAATGTCATGTTAGTAACTAAACACATCATTCATGTGTTTCTAGTTGCTTATAGAAGATACTGCTTAAATAAAAACTTCTCCAAAAATATAAAGGGCCAAACCTGTACATCTTTCTTCAGTGTTTCAGAAAGAAGACTGTGGATGCGATGACAGTTATGTGTTTTTCAGGCAACTTGAGTAATGCACCAAAGGCTTCAAAGCTCTTAAAAGGACAAAGATTTCTTTGAACTGACAGTGAACAGTCTTTTCAGAGCTGCAGAATTTTTGTTTGATGGCCTGCAGTAAATGTAATAATCTATAAGAAAGGCTCCATTCTAAATATCTTAGTAGTTTAGAGAAGATTCTGAGATCTTTGCTAAAGTGCTTTTGATTTAGCAATCATGAATTAATAAATATATTACTATATATTATATATTAAATCATTATATATGTATTATATAGTATTATATATAATGTTAGAAATATATCATGTATTGTTTAATATAATTTACAAACTTGAAATTCTATGCATTTATAATTTTACAAAAATATAATTTATATATTTTTTGTTTTGCTAATAATTTTATTTATTTTTCTTTTTTAAATTTGTTAATGTTTATTTTTGATAGACAGAGAAACAGGGCATGAGCAGGGGAGGGGCAGAGAGAGAGTGAGACACAGAATCCGAAGCAGCCTCCAGACTCTCAGCTGTCAGCACAGAGCCTGACATGGGGCTTGAACTCAGGAGCTGTGAGATCGTGACCTAGGACGAAGTCATATGCTTAACCAACTGAGCCACCCAGGTGACCCGCTAATAATTTTATTTAAATAAGACAAAAGAATCCTATGCTGAAAAAATAAAATAACAAAAGGCACACTTTCCTTGTGTAAAGCTGTACTGCATAGTAACTGGGATAGTGTTCGGTGCAGTGGCTAGAATTAAACAGGATATAATAATGATATATTTTATATGTATGTATCAATGCCCCAGGTAGGCACTCAGAAATTCCCAGAAAGCCCTAGTTAGTATGACTCAGTGGTTAAGGTAAAGGCACAATTAATGAGCCCTCACTATGCATTGGTGTTCACTTCTCTCATCACATGCAAGTCTCAAAACAACCTGGAATCTTCAAGTTAGTAATGGAAAAACTAAATCTCAGATTGAGTAATTTGTTGCAAACTAGTCTGAGTCTTCTGCTTCTTTCTTAATGGTATATCCCCTTCCATCTTTGCACAGTAACATGGTGGTAGCTCAAGAAGTGGGTATGATGCAAATTTTTTGTTTTTTTTTTGTTTGTTTTTACTGTTTATTGCTCTTCAATCCAATTTGAGAATGTGTTGTTTTCAGCGGTGTCCATATGTCATCCTTACTATGCCCATCTTGGTCATTATCATCTGGATTAATATGCAGATGATACACACCTAGATACCTGGGATCGTATCTGTTCAATTCACTTTGCAAAGTGAATGTAGAATACTTGAAATTTAATATGCAAAAAATCACTTAAAATATTCCTTCCTTTTTACTAGTCTTGAGAAGATTGTGGAGTTAATTTGAAGGCACAGTTTATTGGGCTAAGCAGAGGTGGCCACTGGGAAGGGAAATCTCCTTTGAGGATCCAGTATTTGGACTCACACCACAGGACAGGACTTTAAGAATACCATTTCTGTTCTAAAACCTAGGAGTTCATCAAAGTCTGAGACCCAAATTCTATATCTGATGTTCTTTGCAAGGACCCCTGTAAGTCATCGGGATTATCATCAACAAGGTGTTTCTCAATAGAGTGAATTCATATTTGAATCCTTAGCTCATTGCTCTCAAATTCATTTTTACCTTTTTTACTTTTGAAATATTTCAAAAGCTTTTTTTAACTTAAGGATTAGGAGAGGGATTCCTCATGTTTTTAGTGAAAATGCAATTATTTTTCAGAGATTATATAAAAAAAAATGCTTCTAGTCCAGACATCATGACTTGAATTCTTCAATAGATAGTATATTTTTGCATATCTTTTAATTTATACAAAAGACCAAACTATTATATCAAAAGGATGAACCATTTGTAATTTGTGAGTGAAAACGAGATGTCTCAAGAGGCAGATGAATGGTTTCTGCAGATATTACCATGAAGAGAAATAGTTAATATTTGTCATTTGATGTGCAGATTCAAGGAGAAAACACTCAAATGTGTGCTAAGATTCTGCTATAGGTGACACATAATCTTGATGTGTTTGTATAAAATCAATATGCAGTTAATTATTGTGGATTTCACAGTTATTTGTAAGTTGAAAGCTATGATCACCATTATTTAAATAATTTATTAAATTATGATGAGTAACAACAAAACAAAAAACCCCACATAGGGTGAAATTTGTATAGGCATGGTTCTCTGTAGCTGAGAATTAAAGATACAATGCATCAAGTCAGATATAACCAGGGTAACGGTTAAATGGGTTAAGTGGTTTTCAATACTTCTACTAAGTACTCCTTAGACTGTGTGTGTGTGTGTGTGTGTGTGTGTGTGTGTATCCTTTGACAGATTTTTAACCTCTAAACAAGTTACATTCTTAAAATAATGTATTAGATATAGATGTTAATCAGAGCTTCTGACCAAAAATAGAAAATCAGAATGTTATTCTTTTTACTTATTGATCACCTACATTTTACTAGAGCATTCTTGCTCCAATGAATATTATAGTTGGTGTGTGTGTGTGTGTGTGTGTGTGTCAAATAAATAGTTCAACTGATAAAATTCTAGACTTGGAAAGAACTTGAGATTTTAGTAGGCTTGTACGAGGTTTCCCAAATAAACGTAACTTTTCTTTAGAATGAAAACAAATGTACCTGACTCTCAGAAGTACGGGTTCCCCAGTATGAGATTCACTGTGTTAAAACCATTATATATTTGGAGGTGTTATTGTAACAAGTACCCCAAAAGAATGTTTAGGTAGAACGTATGATAACGAGGACTGTAGCATGAAGTGGGATGCTCATCATGTAGACAGGTGTGGTGAGTGGCGGCAGGTGAAGACACAGTGCTGAGCATTCACTATGTGCCCGATGTTTTTTTACAAAGTTATGTCCCATTCTTAACAATACCCCGTGGAGTAAGTATAATTTTCACTATTGTTCATATGAGAAAATGAAGCCTGAGGAATTGGGTAATTTGCTTATAGTTATGTGATTAGAGGTGGTGATAACTGGATTTGGATCCAATTTACATTCCCCCTTGACTGGATTCAGTTTTCTGCAGTGTAGGCAGTTATTAGGAATAAATGAGAGAACAAGAGGGAGGAAAAGAGGAGAGAAAGAAACATTTAGTTGAAAGGGGCATTAAAATTGGACCTGTACAGAAAGAAAGGGAAGATGAAATTTTTAAAGATAAGTGTTCACCATGAATTGGGGATACAGCTTGGTTAGAAGTCACTGCTTTTTGTATATTAAATTTCAGGTGTTCTAAATTAGTACACGTAACATATCTGTTACTAAAATTAGGAGATTTAGAGTTGAGAACGTTGCCATTTTTTACTTCATTCTTCCTTAGATTACAAAATTTACCTTGTGGCGCACACCATGTTTATTTTTATTATGTGGTATAAACGAATGCCTTTAGTTATTTTGGCGGGAAGCCATTCTAAATCTTACGAAAGGCACATCTGAACAGGTGGTGAATCTTCAGATTTCCTCTTGGTGAAGGCTATGAACAGAGAAGGAAATTACATGTCGTGGATTAATTGTCTCATGCTGCTATTTCTTTTTCTCATGAATTCTATTTCCTATAAACACCATTAGTTGACGGATCAGTGGTTTGCTATTATTAACCAGCGTAGGTATATTTTTCAGTGTCCCTGTCCAAAAGTTACTCAGCACGGGTTTGAGCCACACCATATGTCCAGGTTGCTACATTTTTGTCATAGTAATGCAGCACAACAAAGTCCCATGCATTCCCTGCCGCTTTCTTTCGGGGAAAGGAAGTCTCCCTTTTTTATGGGGATAGACATTGGACTTAGCTCTTATGTCACTGATTTTTATTTGTCTCATGGTTGATACCATGAGATTTCAACAGTGATAACCTAATCTGCTTTATTTTTTAAAATGTTCTTCTTTGAACTTGTCAGATACATGTTTAAATTTTTTAAGTGCTTATTTGGGGGGGGTGCAGAGAGAGACACATAGAGTGTGAACAAGGGAGGGGCAGAGAGAGAGGGAGACATAGAATCCAAAGCAGGCTCCGGGCTCTGGGCTGTCAATATAGAGCCCGACGTGGGACACGAACCTGTGAACCACTAGATCATGACCTGAGCCAAAGTCAGGTGCTAAAGTGGCTGAGCCACCTAGGCGCCCCAAGAGATACAAATTTTCTTAAATCAAGATAGATTTAAAACTAAGATATAAAAATCTTTCTGAAGAGTTTGCCACTTTTGTTTCCAAAATGATATATGTATTGTACAGCGGTTGAGAGTGTAGGGTTCCCTGTTAGTGTGACATAATTCAAATCCTGGCTGTGTCGTTCAATAATAGCTGTGTGACTTTGGGCTAGTTTCTTAACATTTCTGTTTTTTAGTTTTCACACCTCTAAAATGGAGGTGATGACAATGACTCCTTTCCTGGTGTGTAGTTTCGTGAGTGTGTGTGTTTGTGTGCGAAATACATGGGTTAACATGTTTTAAGCATTTAGAACACAACCTTGTATGTAGTAACCATGTCATAAGTATTAGCTGCTATTACTACTGCTGCTACTATTTCTATGTACTCATTGAGGCCTATTTACTATGTGCCTAGTTTGTGTCAAGCACTGGGTTTACAATGATGAAAACACAGAGACAAGGTCCCTGCTGTCCTAGGGCTTATATTCTACTGGTAGGAGACAAGTAATAAGCAAGAATATATATAAGCAAAAAAAAAAAAATTCAAATAAACAAACAACGAGAAATGCATGAATTAACATAAAGTGTTAAGACTGAAAAAATGAGGATACTTTAGTTGCTGAGCCTGTGACATTTAAACTCAAATCTTTATAGGAATAAAAAGCCAAGCCAAGAAAATATCAGAAGGAAGAGCATTACAGGGGGGAGGGAATGGTAGAGTCAGAAAGTTGGCCAGGGTCAGCTTGTTGAGAGACATCAGGTGAGGATAAGAAATTAGATTTTACTTAAATGTAGCTGGAAGCCATTGAGGAGAAGAGATTGACCATGTTCATATTTTAAAATGGTTCTTCTGAGTTCTGAGTGGAGAAGACTATGTGGCTGGAGCAAACAAGGAAGCAGAGACTGGTCGGATGCTACCAGTGTGTACTAGGTGAGAAGTGATGGCGGCCAGGTCTAGCGAGTTCTGAGTCAAGATGGAAAGAAAAGGAAAAATTCCAATGAAAGTTTTGGAATTATTTTTATGCCATACCCTCTACTTGGCCACCTTTCAGACAGGCACCCAGAAGTACTTGCTGAAGGCGCTCATTGTCCGTCACATGCTAATGGAACACCCAGACACTATAGTAGTGATTTGAGATTTAAACTTTTAGTCTGGTGGGGAAAATAGACACATTAAAATTAATATGATACAATGTGATAGTGATTTTAGTGAGTATGAATAAAAGACACTAGTACTCACAGTACTCACTGTCTGGGGCTGTCCGCAAGCATTCACCAAAGAGATATTTGATTGTAGCTCAAATGATAGGGTGGGCTTTGCTATGTTGAGGAATGAGGAAATGCACAGTAGGCAGAGAATGGAGGAGGGGCATGACCCAGAATTATGAACATTTATGGTGTGTTTGGGGACAAGTACATCAACTGATAGGACCAAAATGTACCAGATGACAAAAGGGAGAATTATGAAGAGAAGGTTGTGTGTGATAGAGTTCGTTTTGCATAAAGAAAGTGTTGGGGAATTGGCAAGCAAATACTATATATAGCATAATATATATGATATATATTCATAATTATAAGTATATATATATATAACTTTGACAAAGATTTAGAATTTTATCTGACAAAAAGTTCACCAACTACCAAATGAACCAATAGCTATGTATCTCCATTTTAATTCTGATGAGAATTTACCACACAGCCAAGGGCAATTGACCAAATCACTCCTCTGTGGAACAGGATAAAACCAATAGTAACTTTTTGTAGGGCATCCAGAGTTAATTAATTAATATGAATACATAAAATTTGTCCATTATAGTTATGCTCATTACTTGTACAAAAGTTTGTTTACTCACTCATTTCTTTTAACAAATAGATTAAGCATGGAAATAGTACTTCAGTGTATTTATTCAGTGATAACAATAATATTGGCATTGTATGATATTTATTGAACAGGAAAAATATTTGAAAGCTTTTTATACAAAGTATATATGCAAACATTGGTTGCTACAAATATGACTAATGTATTTATTGTATCATGAATTCACAACGATACATAATCAAAACCATTAAGACAGAAATAAATGAACAAAGAGTTTGAGAAGACAATTTAGAAAGAAGGAAAAACAAATGGCTAAAGCATATAATGCAATGTAATATATAACATATAATATGTACATATAGGTCTATACTTATATATGCCTATATATTTAACTTCTAGTTGAAAGTATGTAAAGTAAAATTCAACTTGTATTATTTATCAAATTAGCTTTTTAGAAAGCAATTTAATGATATGTATAAAGATCCTTAAAAGTTTTTATATATTTGCTAAGTAAGTCTGTTTCTGGCATATTCTAAGCTAACACACTTAGTAAACTGTAAGGAATTGAAAGCAGCTTACACTTCCAACTGTAAGAAAACGTTTTGGAATTAATGGTAAAGTCCCTTTATGTATCATAATACAGATTTTCAAATAAGATTTGTGGTAAATATGTAATAATATAGAAAATGTTTCTGATGTAAAATCAGGTAAAAATCAGGTAGAAATTACGTTTAGGCTTAAAATATATGAAGTATGTTAGGCAGAGAGACTAAAATGAAAGACATTTAGTATTGGTTGTTTTTAAAATTTACTTTAATGTTTATTTATTTTTGAGAGAGAGAGAGAGAGACAGAGGATGAGTAGAGGAGGGGCAGAGAGAGGGAGATACAGAATCTGGAGCAGGCTCCAAGCTCTGAGCTGTCAGCACAGAGCCCCTGACAAGGGGCTTGAACTCATGAACCTGTGAGGTCATGACCTGAGCCAAAGTTGGATGCTTAACTGACTGAGCCACCCAGGCAGCCCTAGTATTGGTTGTTTTAAGGTGAAGATAGATAGATCACTTTTTTCCCCTTTGGGTATTCCATATTTTCTTTGCAACAAATAATTTTATAACATATCATTTTATCTGGTATTTTACATCTCTCTTGTCAGATGATATTTTAAATCCTATTAATGTTTAATTAATATTTAAATGATTTATTTAAATCATAATTATTAATAATTATAATAATCCCATTATTGTAGGACTTTAACACCAGAGACTTGTTTATGTACTTGTTCAGACACAGAACTAGGTGCTGGTGACCAGTGATGGAAAAAACCTGGTCCTTGCCCTTGAAGGAGCTCCCAGATTCTGGTGTGGCCAAGTACAAAGCCTCTGGTCAGGCCCCTAGCTCATGGACAACATTATAACCTAGGATGTTATCCATCCATTTTTCAAAGATCACCAGGATGATCATTTGACTTATCCAAGAAACTCAGCACCTCCCTATTTATATCTGAATAAAATCCTCTACTGTATAGTTCAAACACATGGAAAGTTGATTACCATTCCTTATATAGTAACCCACCTACTATAAAAAGTAGAGTTGCATTATCAAAATTACCTGCCCATGCTGTCCATGTTGAGAGACATTTTCAGAGCTAACAAGAAGGACTTTGTTTTACAGTTGCAGTCAATTGCTGAGCCATGCAGTTTGTGATGTATTTACAGGAATTGTCTTACCTGTTGACATCACATATGTCCAGCTGGACTTCATCTCGTACTGTGGGGCTTTGCTTTTCTTGATGAATTCTTTTTTTATTTTTATGCATATTTGTGCTTGACAAATCTATTATTGCCTGTTTCAGTCCACGTTTTCTGTATGAGCCAAACATTAGGCTCTAATTATTCTCAGTTGAGTCTGAGTTTGACACGTAGGTGCTATAACTCCAAATTGTTCTATTAGGTGATATGCTTTAAAATCTCAAGCTTATCTCGCCAGCATAAATGACATCTCTGTCTTCTCAGTGACCAATGAACCATCTTCTTGTCATAGAAATAGATAAAATTGGTTCATAGTTTATCAATAGACTTGTCATTAGGCTTTAGATGTAAATATTTTTCTTTATCTCAATTTGAATAATGCTGTGTGTTTTCCCCAATATGTTTTATGATCTGAGGATTAGTGATGGACATTTACAGATGACATTTGTTGTTTTTATTTATTTTTACCCTAAATGATTGAAATTATAAAATTAATATGTTCATTGTAAAAAGTTTAAACATAACAGACTAGTCAGAAATGAAATGTGAAATTCTGCTTCTCTCTTCCTATTATTCCATCAGCACCTCTGTTGAGATTTTCAGATATATCTTTATATTCTAGACATTTTCCTGCATAAACAATCTATGTAGGCATAATGTATTATTACTTATATAACTTTTACATAATATCTATATATCTTGTTTTTATAAAAAGGAGATCATAGTGTAATATTATGTTGCTGTATTCTCTTTCCACTTACTACACCATCACGCAAAGCTTTTCACATCAGTCACTTTTAGATCTTTCTTGGTTCTTTAGAGCTTTTTCACAGCTACACATTATTCCTTTGTATGGATTATTATGAATCAGTCCAGTTAGTCAATGATGTTAGTTTCCTGCAATGTGCCTGGGTGTATGCTAGGTGCTAGGGGTGCAGTAATTAATAAGACAGACAAAATCTCTGTTCCCAGTGTTCACATTTTTGTGCCCTTAAGGATGAGCATTATGTTGCTTTCACTTTTTCACTCTCACAACATTTTTTAAAAGAATTGACTTTATTCCATTTACATTTACTGACTTCATAAGTGTCTCTGGTCTTCTGATATCTTAGAGTGCTATATTCCATAATTTATTGCTTCTTTCTTATGTATTTTTAGCTAAATTGCCTGTATTTTTCTTTGCATTTTTTGGGGCAAAAAGAAGTCTTAGCTGAACTAACCTATTTTTTCAGTGGTTTTAAAATATTCTCAAATAATAAATTTGAATAACTATTTCTTGATTATTAACTTGTTGATTATTAACTTTATACAATTTCTGCCTGCCCTAAAAAATGAGAGAATTGCTATGTTTACATTTCCCTTTACTTCCTAAGTGTTTTACATTATTATTTTTGTGTTTCAAGGATTATAACATTTACATTCTATTCTATAACCATAATTGCCATATTCATTTAGATCCAGTTTTTAATTTATATTGACCTAGCACTGACACTTTATATAGTATATATTATTTTGATTTATCACTTGGTTGTATATATATAGATGGGTCTAATGCATGTATTTATATTTATATAAACTTAAAGAATCACCAATAAATTACTCATAGATTACACAAATATAGGGGTATATATATTTGTCTCAAAGACAAGGCTGAGTATAAAGTTTGGGAGTCATATTTTTTTTCTGTTAGAAGTTTGAAGGGATTACTCCACTGACTTGTTCGTTGATAGTTGAAGTAGAAGTTTCTAAGGCCCGTCTGAAATGCTCCTCATTTTTTTCCTTCATCACACTGTGCCAAGCACATATTAGGTGCTGAAGGATGGAAAAATCTCAGACTGTTTCATTGTGAAGTTCCCAGTTGAAGAATTGTTAGGGTCCAAATCACTTGTCCTGCTTCTGGACATCACTCAGAACCAATAGTTTTGAGTAGAAATTTCACTTTTTGCCTTCAGGTCAAGAAATTTTGCCAGAATATTCAATCTTAGTATTTTTGCATAATTTCTTTGTAAATATAGTATGATTGTTTAAGTCACCCTTTAAGAAATATTTCTTGCACTAAATCTTTGAATTTTTCTGTTCCATTATTTTTCTTCAGGAATATCAGTTTTGCACACTTGAACTTTTTTCCCCCTGTCTTCTCTGTTATTTTCTCTATACTGAATTTATACTTTCACTCTTTTATTTTTGTTTTATGTAATTTGCTTTTGAAAATTGCCTTTTGTGTTTCTTAATGGTTTCAATAGCATATATTTTACTCATTGCTGTTTCAAATACAGATTTCATATGAAAAATGCCTATGCTGATATTTTCCATTTCTTTCCTGAAATTGGTCATTTCCCTTCTTATCTGTTACCTTTTATCTTCTTTTATCTCTTTCATATCTTTCTTAAATTCTTTGCTCAGAATCCCGATTATCTTTAGATTCTTTAAGAGTATCGTTTGATTTAAATTTGCTTTTGCTTTTGGGGACAATTTTTTCCTGAAATGTAATATTTACTTCGATCTTTGCCTCTGTGTCTCTTTCTCCATCTCTCTTTCTGTTTCTGTCCTATATTTTCTCTCTGGGATGAGCAGATCACCTACTCATAAGATTAGGCTTCATGGTATTAACAAACATATAAATCACATGTTTAAAATTTTGTAATTTAGTGTTTATCATTCATCTGATGAATCTGGACAGTACCTTCCAATTCCCTCTTGGGTAGTTTATTGGCATTCAGGGTCTTTGTGGGAAAAGTCTAGATGGCCCGCGTGTACTGTCCACCTTTAGTCCAGCCTCCTGTGCTGTTCTGGGAAGTAGAAGTTGACCCCAGTCTTTCTCACTCCAACTAAAGGATCACTAATTAGATCTTAATTTTGGTCAAGATCTAGAGAAATATAAATTGCCCATGAGTTCTCTCATTTTGTTCCAATTCTTTTTTTAAATTTTTAAAAATGTTTTAGTTATTTCTGAGAGAGAGAGAGAGAGACAGTGTGAGCAGGGGAGGGTCAGAGAGAGAAGGAGATACAGAATCTGAAACAGGCTCCAGGCTCTGAGCTGGCTGTCAGCACCCAGAACCGTGAGATAATGACCTGAGCCGAAGTTGGACGCTCAACCGACAGACCCACCCAGGCACCCCTCATTTTGTTCCAATTCTATTGTATTTCACACTAATCTTAGTCTTTCTACTGGGGGTTGTCATAGCTTCCTGATTTTGTTGTTTTTGCGATTTTATTTTATTTTTAAATTACTTCTGCTAGTGTTTGTGAGTGGCAATGCAGGGAGTAAACAAATATTTTTGTTCTTGTATTTCCCAGAAATCTCCATTTGTATGCCCTAAAACAGGCGAAATAAGAATTTATATTGATTGAAAACTACATATGTGGGGCACCTGGGTGGCTCAGTTGGTTGAGCATCTGACTTTGGCTCAGGTCATGATCTCATGGTTTGTGGTTTCTAGCCCCACGTTGGGCTCTGTGCTGACAGCTCAGAGTCTGCTTTGGATTCTGTGTGTCTCTTTCTGCCCCTCCCCTGCTCACACTCTGTCTCTCCATCTCTCTCTCTCAAAAATAAATAAACACTAAAAAAAAAAAAAAAACCAACTACATATGTGTTTTAATTAAAATTATTTTGATTGACTATTTATTAAATAAAAATAAGTTGAATTAAAACTATATGCATGTTTTAAATCAAAATAAAATAAAAATAAGTGTTTTCATGCATATATATGAGAGTCTTTCATTCTTAGAGACAAATACATTATATATATGTAAAACCTTTTTTAAGGTGCCTGAGTGGCTCAGTCAGTTGAGTGTCACGGAATTGAGCCCTGTGTTGCACTCCATGCTGAGCGTGGACACTGCTTAACATTCTCTCTCTCCCACTGCCCCTCTCCCNCCCCCCCCCTTTTTTTTTTTTTTTTTTACTGAATTCTACCTAGTATTTTTTCTTTCACACTTTTCACTGTGATTCTTTTATTTAGTAATTTAGCGTTCCTCCGTCTTAAGGGAATAAAAATTCCCACTTACCACACAGGACTATTTTTTGAGCATCAAGGAGAATGAAACATGTGCAAGTATTGAGTGGTGCTGGTTTGAGTGCCAGTATCAGATCCAGTTGAGAGTTACGTTACCATGGGTTCCTTGGGAAGACAAGCCCAGGAGTGGCTCACAGAGAGGACCAGACCAGATTTGCTTTTTTGCTGTGCTGTCCACAGAGGAGCTCCTATTTTTTTTTTTTCTAAGTACAACAGCGGTAAACAAAGTACCTGCCAGCGCATCCCCGCTTGCAGTTACCCCCTTCAAGCTCACCTCCGCTGTGCTTGCTGGAAGAGATCATGAGCCTGCCAGCTCTTTCTGAGCATTTGCCAAGCGGAGCTGCGGATGGAGGTAACTGAACTGGGCTGGGGAGTTTGTACCCGAAGGAGCCAGTTTTACTTACAGGAAAAAGTAATAGACAGATAAAGGGTGGCGAGGGTGCCATTTTGGAGGGAGATTTTGATGGAAGGTGTGAATGGCAGAGGAAGAAAGAAAAGGCATTTTAATTTGTGTTTTTGGTTATGAATTGGGTTTCTTTTAATGCTTTCAAAAGCGACAAGTGACTATTGGAACTATTTTTAATTAGTTGGGGTGAGGGACCGTGTTTTGTTGTGACACTGAATGAACGACTTAGGGCTTACATGGGATCCTTTCCTTTTCTGCTCAAGTCCACGCTCAGCTCTTCTTCACCCCCACCCCTGGGAGGCTGGTCCTGACTTTTGACCTTTGGGGAGCATTAGCAAGCAGCTAGCAGGAGGGAGTCAAGGGAGGTCAGGGACCTATTCCTTATACTGTCATCCCGAAGGGTCACATTTCCCGTGGGGCTCCTGTGACTGCCCTGCTTCACCCCTTTGGCTTAGGTGTGGCTGTAGCCCTCTGACCCCCATCTGTACTTCCAGGGGATTGTTACTGTCCTTTGTGGTTTCTGTATACCTTGCCCAGACTCTTGTAAACGGTTCTTTTATAAACCCCCTTCTACCGGACTTAGGTGTATCACTTTCTGCTGGACTTCTGAATGATGCTGGGCCATGTGAGAGGTCCTTGGATTTTAGTTTAGTAAGTATTCGTATAGTGTCTGGAATTTCCCTACAGCAAACACATATGGCCTAGTGGCCGTATAGCTCAACCTGCTCAAATGGGCAGAGCATTTGTTTTTAGTTAAGCTCCATGCTTTAAATGGGGGTCTGTATAATATTACTTCACCAGGTTCAAGAACAGGAAGTATGCCTCAATGTCAATAGTAGATGCTAATTTTAAGGAAAAAGAGGAAAGGACATAAACCTCTCTGAGCAGCAATTTTATGTTGGTATCAGTGCTCAACGTTACATTATCCTATGTAATCCTAGTAAGACCTTTGCAAGAAGAGTATTTTTTTCCTTCATTTAATAGATGAGTATCATGAAGGTTAGACAGTGTTAAATCGCCTGTCCCAATGTTTCAGACCTGGTATTTGGCAGAGCTATGATTCAAACCCTTCTGATCTCAGTCTACCAATAGCTGGGTCCTCAGACTGGCTGTACCTAGGAAGGATATAGGGAGCTCTAAAAATTCAGATGGCCAAGACCACCTCAGATCTGATGAAAAAAAATCTCTGGTTGTGTAGCCCATGGATATATTTTTATTATCCCTCCTCCCCGCCCTGCCAGGAATTTCTGACGTGCAGCCAAATTTGGAAAACCTGAGCTAAAGCTTCCTATTAGTTTGGCTCTTAAATGACAGTAAACTTTTCTTTTCTAGTCTTTTAGTTTGAGCATTCTGCTATAATTTTAAACAGAGACATATACCAGGGAGTAAACTATTTCACTGTGTGGGAGTGTTTATTGTGATTAAAATTCAGATTAAAAAATCTGAATTTTAGCAATAGTTCTTGAATTCAAGGCAATATTATGTTTTGAGGCACCATACTAGGAATATTTTTATCTCTACTAATATTTGTTATCTAAAAATACAATAGGATTTCAGAGTTCATGAAAATACAGAGTGTAAATTATCAATACTGATAAAGTTTTTTAAAAAAAGCTGTTAGGTGTATGTTTTAATAAAAATTGGCATAAAATGAGAATATTGACATTGACTAATTTTATAATCTTTCTAATCTTCATGCACAAAAAAATTATCGCTATTGTGAGTGCCTCATGATTTTTGAAGAGTGAGGAAGAGAATATGGTATTACAGAAGCACTTGGGACTGAGTCTTCATTATGCTATCTAGTCATAATACCATGTAATTCCTCACTGCTCATGTTCCATTTCCCCATCTTTAAAATGAAGATATAGTCCACCCCACCTAATCTCACAGGAGTATCTATCAAGTCTCCTGTTAAAAACAAATCACTGGGGTGCCTGGTTGGCTCAGTCGGTTAAGCATCCAACTTCAGCTTAGGTCATGATCTCATGGTTCGTGGGTTCAAACCCCATGTCGGGTCCTGTGCTGACAGCTCAGAGCCTGGAGCCTGCTTCAGATTCTGTGTGTGTGTCCCTCTCTTTGACCCTCCCCTGCTCACAGTGTCTCTCTCTCTCTCTCTGAGAAATAATAAAAAAACATTAAAAATTTTTTAAAAAATCAATCACTGATTCTTAAGATGGTATGGAATAAAAACATCAATACAATATAGGGAAAAATGAGCTATCGAGGGTTTTTTAAAAGTCCCAATACCAATGAAAATTGTCATTTCTGATCACTCAGTGCCTACCATATGGTCGGTGGTAAATTTTTAGCTATGCTTGTCTATATTGGATCATTATTACATGCTTTAATACAAGAGGACATGAAGCTTTCTTAGAGCCACATTTGCATAAAAAATTATCACAAGTAATCACCCCTGTTGGGAATTTTAGGAAGATTATGTAAACAAACAATTGCCCATGCAAAAATAATATGGCTGTAAGATTCTCAGAGATAGAGATCATAACACTATTTCCCTTTGTATAGCTCCTTACAGGGACAGAAGGAACATGGGACACAAAGTAAGACTTTTTAAATTTTATTTTTATATATTATCCCCTGTAGATAGGGTGACCATTTGCCTTGGTCTGCTAGGGACAGCCCCAGTTTACATTTCTGCCTCAGTATCGTGCATTACCATTTTCTCTCTTCCTCCCTCCCTCCCTTCCTCAGTTGCTTCCTTCTTTCCTCCCTCCCTCTCTCTCTTTCTAACTTTATTTTTTTTACCTTTACATCCAAATTAGTTAACATATAGTGTAATAATGATTTCAGGAATAGAATTTAGCGATTCATCACTTTCATATAATACCCAGTGCTCATTCCAACAAGTGCCCTCCGTAATGCCCCTCACCCCTTTAGCCCATCCCCAACCCCAAACCCCTCCAGCAGCCCCCAGTTTGTTCTATGTATTTAAGAGTCTCTTCTGGGGGCGCCTGGGTGGCTCAGTCGGTTAAGCATCCTACTTCGGCTCAGGTCATGATCTCGTGGTCCTTGAGTTCGAGTCCGGCCTTGGGCTCTGGGCTGACAGCTCAGAGCCTGGAGCTGCTNTGTTTTATATCTTAAATTCCACATATGAGTGAAGTCATATGATATTTGTCTTTCTCTGACTAATTTTGGTTAGCATAATACCTCCAGTTCCATCCACGTTTTTGCAAATGGCAAGATATCATTCTTTTTAATCACTGAGTAATAGTCCATTGTATTATATATACCACAACTTCTTTATCCTTCATCAGTCGATGGACATTTGGGCTCTTTCCATACTTTGGCTATTGTTGATATTGCTACGATAAACATTGGGGTACATGTGCCCCTTGAAAATAGCACTCTTCTATTCTTTGGATAAATACCTAGTAGTGCAATTGCTGGGTTGTAGGATAGGACTATTTTTAATTTTTTGAGGAACTTCCATACTGTTTTCCAGAGTGGCTGCACCAATTTGCTTTCCCACCAGCAGTGCAAGAGAGATCTTTCTCTGCATCCTTGCCAACATCTGTTGTTTCCCAAGTTGTTAATTTTAGCCATTCTGACAGGTGTGAGGCCTGCCACGATGGGCAGTTTTTCCTAACTATCTGATACTGAAGATCAGTATCTGCTTTATAATATGCTGATCTGTTTGCCCAGCGGAATTTACCCAAGACTCCACCACAGCTGATGCTGAGTGAACACATGAGCCCACTGCTTCTAGGGATAATCAGGCTGTCAAACACCAAGGGACTGAAATGGACAGCAACTCTCTATGATTCTTGGTACTGCTTGCTAATGAAGTCATTCATTTTTGGGTAATCTGAGAATCACTTTGGTTAATCACATCAAAGAGGTCACGGGTGGAAAGACTCCTTCATATCCCCAACTCCTGTTAGTTACCCTCTATTTTTAGGGTAATAATCTCTTCCTTTATTTGAAATTCAACAGGGAAAATCATTTTGCCTCTAAAGCATTATGAAAATCCTTGAAAATCGTCTGAGGGTAATTTGAATTCTAGGAATATGCTTTCAGATTTCTTTGTGTGTGATGTATTTATAGAAAATATTGGACATTCAAAGATGATAGCCTTCCTTGTTAGTAAGAAACCATTTAGTTATTATTTTTGAGGCCCGCTGTCACCTTTCCTTCCCCAACTGGGGAGAAAAGAGGGTAGTGTAATGGGTTATTTTGGAATATGCAAGACATACGCTGATGAGCTATAATTACATAGTGACATCTTGGGAACTGCTATTTGGATGCTGTTCCCAGCTAATTTATTATTCTTTAAAGGTGCTACATTCATATCGGTTTTCATTACTTTCATTTTTTTCCTATTTCTTTATTACCGGGAGCACTGCTATGGGTTCAAATATCTCAAAGATTTTTCTCTACAACCTGCAGCCAGCTGAATTAAAACTTGTTAAACCAGCCAAGAAGCTAAAGGTAAAGCTCCTTAAATGTTTCTCAAAATCCTCTAATTGGCCTCTTGAAGAATGTTTGCTTTGTTTTTGGTGCTTAGTTGTGTCTTCTTGTCAGACAGTCCTGATGGATCTTACTAGAAGACCTCTGCCCTTTTCCTGAGAGGGGGTGCCGCTTCCCCAGATACTCCTCCAAAATAAAATTGCATGAATTTTATTGGTCAAACTGTTTAAACGATTTATTTTTCAGATGTTGTTGAGTGTCTCCTGTGAACACAGTCTCTGGTCCTGAGTAGCTGACAATGTACTGGGGTGAAGGCTTGGGAAGAGGCAACTGCCATAGGCAGCATTATGGAAGCACCCAGCTTGGGGTAGGAGAGGGTCTCTAGCTTCTCCTGAGGAGTGAGAAGGGACTTCCTGGGGACGTAACTTCTCTGTGGAGACATGAGGTCAAATCACTGTTATTCAGAGAAGAGGCATGGGGCAGTGATGAGCACTGGAGACAGAGAGATCTGTGTCTCAAACCACATGGGGGTTGAGAAAGGATGGCTGCCTTGGGGAAACTCTAAATTCTGAGTAAGACCCAGTCCATTCAATGACTGTCTTCAAATATGGCCAGTTACATTCCTCTCAATGCTGGCGTCCATTGTACGTCTTGGCATCTTGTAGTGAAATGAACCATAGTCAGTGTGACAGAGGGAGAAGACACATGTCGATCGATCTTTACTTGTCCGATTCGTATGTTGTAGTGAATTGGAGAAGAGAAGCAACTGAAGGTTTGCAGAGGGAATGAAAACATAGCAGGACTGGTGATACTCCCCTTGGAAGTGTCATTAAAGCTCCGTGCAGGGTGGCCCAGGACAGCCCAGCACATTGGCATAGGGCCATCACAGGGCCCGTAGGGTATCGCTTTGCTCTACCCTTGTTCAATCTTCATTTGGTACTGAAACACCGCTCTTCAGAAGGTGTGGTTGGATTACTATGATCAATGGTGACCCAATTTACTTTGTACTTGAGATAACTTGAGGTTTGTTTTTGACTTGAGAGGTAAATAACTGAGGATTTGCCTGTCGATTTCTATATAAAAGGTAATTAGGCTTCACCTGGTATCTTCAAGAAAATGTGCCTAAAATCATTCTCTCCTCTCCTTTCCTCTCTTCTTTGGTTTCCTCTCCTCTTTCCTTTTTCTTCTCTGCTCCTCCTCCTCCTTCCTCCCTCCCCTCTCCTTCCCCTTTTCCTGCCCCCCCAACTCCTGCTTCTCCCCCTCCTCCTTTGCTTCTTCTTCCTCCTCCTCTGCCGCTGCCTCTTCCTCCTCTTCTTCCCCCTCTTCCCTCTCCTTCCCTTCCCCTCTCCTCCTCCTCCTCCTTCTTGTCTGCTTCCCCTTCTTTTCCTCCTCCTCCTTCGTTTTCTCCTCTCTCTCTCTCTCTCACCACTGAAGATCAAAGGCTTTTCTACTGATGTGCTCACTCTTAACCAATTTTCAAATTAGAGATCCCATGAAAAGAGGTCAGGCAGAGGGTAAGGCTTGTAGAGAAGGTGAGAAAGAGCTGTCAGTGTCTGGTGAGGTCTGCAGAGGCAGCAGTTACATTTTAGTTTTTTAAAAGATGCAGAAAAAATGCTCCCGATTTTTTCTTCAGAAAAAAGGCATAAAACATCAGGACACCAAAGAGAAATATCACTGGAATCAGAAGTAGGTTCCTCATTCTGGCTCTGTCTAGCTACATTGCATCTTGGGTGAACTGGTTTATTTGTAAAATACAATATTTGGACTGCATAAAATATTCAGTGCTTTATCTTTAATATTCTATAATTCTTTGTTATTCATTTGTTTGTTTATTTGCTTAATAAACATTTGTGAAGAACCTAGAATGTTCCAGGAGCTGTGTTAGACCTGGGGAACATGAAGGCAGAAAGATTCTACCTTCAAACATCTGGGTGGGGAGTAGGGCTTCCACAGGAGTGATAAATCCAGAGTTAAGAAAATACACATGAATAGTGGGATGGGATATGTGCTATGGGAGAGGTATTCACAGGCTTCTCCCCAAACAGGGGAGACTGTTGCATAATAGACACTGGAGCTTCGAGGTCATAGGAAGGTTTTACAAAGGAAGGGATGATTGGTAAGCCGACAAGGACCCATTGAAGTCATCTAGAAGTGGGGAGCTGCTCACAAAGAGGTTGAACTGTGAATATTCAGTCTGTCTGCAAAAGTCAGGCATGTTGGTGAATGGTGGGTGTGAACGTGGTGGGGTGTCTGAGGCCAGATCCCCACACAGGCCAAGTGTGTCATGCTTTGGATTTTATCTGGAGAGTGATAGGGACCTCCTGAAATCTTTTCAATGGGGGAGTGGGATAATTATATTTGCATTGGGGGACAATCTCTTTGTGCCTTGGAAGCAACATTTATAAAAAGAGCAGATGAATGAAGAGAATGATTTCCAACTTTTTCAGATCATGTTGTCTTCTGAGAATATTAAAATATTAAATATTAAAATTATCTCCATAAAAAGTACATCTACAGGTAAAATTACACCTGAATACAGTTTCAGGGTTCACAGAGAGCCGCTGAAGCCCATCCATTGATCCAGCAGATGAACTCTCAGTGTTAACATTCTATATTTAGTTTTCTTATTGGTTTTACTTCAGTGTGATTTGTCCTGAACCTGCTTAATGGATCCTGAAATTTTCTGTTACCTTTCATATTCTCTATTCAGTTAATGAAACCAAGAGCACATCTCTCTCAAGTTCACGTGTAGTTCCTCTGACATTATCCACAGCATAAAATAGGTGGAATAAATAATTCATTGAGACAGCTGTCACTCGAGGGACTCAGGCTCAGGGCATGATGGTGTCATCAGTCTGCTGCCATAAGCCTTCTATATGCTCCCACTCCCCAGACTGAAGGTACAGGAGATGTGTCCACTAAAGTAAGGGTTTGTCAAGCAGTAGGCAAGCTGTTAGCATCCTAGGCTAGCAGACCAGTGTTTAGGGTAAGGGCGCCATTGTACAAAGGAGTAATATGGAGTGAGCTGAGCGCATCATTAAAGGAAACAGCACACACTGGACAAACGTGTGGGGGTGGGTGTGATGTGTGTGGTGGGGCGGTGGATTGATGGTGGGGTGTGAAAAGCAAGCAGGGTTCATGGCTGCCCTGCTTCCTGGCTCTAGCTCTGGGGAGGGTACAGGAGTAATGTCCTACTATCCTCTGGTCTGGTACATGGGCTGAAGTTGTGTCTGTGCTCTTAGTTATAGGCATAACTGGCTGAGGGATTGGAGCAGTAGTGGGGGACATCAGTTAGCTCCCCTTGAAGAGCAGGGAGGAGGAAAAGAAATGGGAAGGCTAAAAGTGACCCCTCTAGAAACATTGCAGACTGGTAGTGTTGGCAAAATACTGTATTTCTTGCAGAAAGCGCTACCCTTTCCTAGTGGCCTAGAGGAAGCAGTTATGAGAAATGGAAGTACAGATGGAAAAAGTACACATTCAACCCGAGATAGGCACTTGGGGACTCTATTGATTAGTGATGCACATGCCTAAGAAAAGGAAAAAAAAAAAAGAAAAAAAACAGGCAATGTTAACTTATCAGTAAACTATTAAAAGAATCTACTTCTAGTAAGTATTGAAAGAAACTACTTCCAGAAAAATAGTTTTATTCTGAAGACTCAGTTTCTATCTGCTGATGGGTATTTTTTTTTTCCTAGTGGGTAAACCGGGTATATCCATCATCATTTAGTCTGGTGCTATTGTCATGAAAAAAAAATGTCAATTTTAAGCCAGCCAATGCTTAATTGTGCAATAATCTTGCTGTCTTTATTATGCCAATTATTATGCAAGCCAGTCTTTCCTTTTTTATATACCAGAAAACAAGTTCAAAACAAACCATTAAATTTAGATAGAAATGTATTAATTCCATTTAAAAACTGAAGGCAAATAAATGTTATTTCACTGGGAAAAAATACCATTTATCTTTCCCAGAAATTTTCAGTTCGTGTTCTATTGTTTTATATCAAACTATGTAAATTTAATTTAAAACCTTGATATTGCATGAACATAGCTTAAAGTCAAACTATATTCTATATCAACTAATATTATTCTATTATCAGCATCAACTCTTAATTTTAAATCGAGCAATATCACCCATTTATTAAGCTTCTCTTATGCTCCAGCATGAGCAATTGCTAGTAATTTATATAGTCATTTATACCGGATCTTGGGGAGGCTGTAAGTCCTGCTTCAGATGTGGGAAATTCCGGGAGATGTGACAGCTTTTTAGAGTGTCCAGTACAGTGGCTCCCAAGAGAAGTTTGGATGCCATTCCAGCAAAATACGATGAGTTGCACCTCTGTTTTGGCTTCTACTTCAGTTACTCTTTAAAGACAGATGTTAAGTTCTCAGTTCTTTCATGTCTACCTCTCTTCCGTCAATCTGTAATATCCTGTGATGTTCTCCAATCAAAATACCACTCAGTAAATAACTTGGAGTTTGGGTGAGTGCCGTGCCCAACCTGAGTTTTCATCTCAGGTCTCAGACCCAGTGGTCTTGGATGCTTTTCTAGTCAATGAATATACGCTCTTTTCATTGTCAGATTCCCATTTTGTTTTCTAAAACCCGTCTATTCTTCCAGAATGTGTCCCACAACAAATATACTTCATAAAGGTGTCCTGATATGGGGAAATTTAGAGGAGGTATGCATTGATATACCAAGAGTTACCATCCTGGATGAACATACTCAGTCACAAGACAAGCCCTTGAAAGATTAGGTGATGGTGGGTAGTGTTTTTCCTCTCTGCAGTCATCTGGTTATAACCTAAGTAGACATAGTGTATCAAGCAGTAGTAGCTTGGGGCTCCCAGTAGATGTTCTGAGACAGAGAAAAGGCTCTATTTCTTCATCAAATTGTCCTCCAGAAACAGAATTCCTTGATGAGATAATTACTTACAATTTATCTAGGAAATTACATTACTTTGTAATCTTGCCTCATTTACAGGCCAGAGTAAATCTGCTCCCATCAGATCTTTCTGATGACGTCCTTACCTGTGAGTTAATAAGACAACTGACTGTACATGATAGTCTGTTTTCCTTCCTGTTTTATAATTCTAATTTACTTTCTTAAAAGGATTGCTTCCCTGTTGACTCTGCTTTATTTCTTTTGCCTCTGTTGTGTTGTGTGTGCATGTATGTATTTAATTGCCTGAAAGTAGCTCAGTAAAGTTTTCCTGTCATTGTATTTATTAATGCAAGATGGCTGGGCATTTGTATTTGCTCTTGGTCTTGGTTTTTCATTCAGTCCATTTGAAGTTCACATTTTGCTCAAACTTAATCAGAATAAATGGCCAAAAGAATTGCAGATTGTAGGACAATCATTTGCTGTTTCAGGAAGGCAGCGCGGAATGAGGGAAATTCTGGGTGGCCTACACTGTATTTCTGATTGACAAGAACAAAATGATTCTGTTCTAATTGATGGAAACAGAGCACGGAGAACAATGGACAGAATAAAAGGGGTTAGAATTTGAACTCTTGTTCCAAAGCTAGAGCTATTTTGGTAAATTTAAATGGAACTCTCTCAGATGATCAGTGATTTAGAGGTGTCACCCAGCCATTTCCTAAAATGGCCTATTAACAATGCAGTACAAAATACAGCAGGTTGGTCAGTAGCATGCACTCTTTACTGTGTTTTCTCTAGGACTTCAGCTACACTGGTGGTTCTCAATGGGGAGCCATTAATGCTCCTTCGGGGACATGTGGCAATGTCTGGAGACATTTTTAGTTGTTATCATTGGAGGATGCTACTACAGTCATCTAGTGGTTAGAGGCCCCGGATATTGCTAAACACCCTACTGTGCACAGGAGAGCCCCCCGCCAGAGAGAATTATCTGGCCCCAGATATCAGTAGTGCTGCTGTTGAGAAGCACTGAGTAATATCAACAGCTAGGACCAGATGTTGAGTATCTCTTGGCTCAGCTAGAGACCTTCTGGACACTTGTGGCCATCACTGCTTTTTAGGAGTCTTGATAAGATAGAAAACTGGTTCTGAGGTTTGGAGTTTGGGGAGTGATATGTTATTTGGGGTTCCTGTGTTTCCCCGACATCTCCTGTAAACCCAGTCCTGAGGAGTTTTAGGATCCTGGTTCAGTCCCTGAGACTACCTGTAACTGATGTTCTGCTGCTACCTCAGGACTCATTCAGAGCCTGGCAGATTCCCCCTAATGACTTTGCCTTTCTCCTGAATTTTGGGCAATTCCAGGACCCTTTCACACTTTGGATTCTGGGTTTGTGTCATGGGCACTCACCATCAGATTAACTAAGAACATATTAACTGTATTAACTTTATAAAGTCATGATATACCTTTGAAAGTTTTTGGGTTATTTGGGGGCCATTAACATAATCAGAATTTTGTCCAAATAATGGAGAAATTCACCATTACCAGCATGATCACCCTTGATCTCTATTGCTGGGGGTAGAAATCTTTCTTGCTCTTGGGTGGTATTATCACATGCTGTGTTTCATCTACCCTCGCCTGACCTTCTTTATGTCTAAACAACATGAGCTGGGGAAAAGAATCTGCATCATACTTGCTTGTGGGGTAGAGATCTGTCATAATGAATGGAAGCCTTTCTGGTCCAGGTTACTTCTTCTTTTTTTTTTTTAAACTAATGTTTACTTATTTTTGAGAGAGAGAGGCCAAGCAAGCATGAGCGAGGGAGGGGCAGAGAGAGAGAGAGGGAGACACAGAATCTGAAGCAGCCTCCAGGCTCTGAACTGTCAGCACAGAGCCCCATGCGGGGCTCCAGCTCACAAACTGAGATCATGACCTGAGCCAAAGTCAGACACTTAACCAACTGAGCCACTCAGGTGTCCCTGGTCCAGGTTACTTCTAATCACCAAGGTTCCAGACTCACAAGGCTTACTGTATTTATTTATATAGTTTACAGAGCTTTTACCTCTGGTATTTCAAGTAATCTTCACCTTAGGAGACTGGTATCACTATCATCCCCAGTTTACTGAGGAAGGAGCTGAAACTCAGCAAAGTGAGACAGTAGCTGAGTGGCAGAATGAGAACCTAGTCACTGGTTTCTTTTCCTTCTGAAACCAGTGAATTTCCTCTGATAGCAGAGCTAGACCTCACCACGGTGGATTGTCCGTAGAAGTGCATGTGCTCTCTTAGGATCTGTCCTGTTCCAGTGCTTTTCAATGTGACCTGCATTTGGCAAGTGGTTCTTCTTTTCTATTTGGTTGCAACTATGCGTAATGCCAGCCCACTTTTTTTTTTTTTTTTAACATGGTCCATGCAGATTGGATTAGTCTTGTAGATATTCAGGTGTCTGGATCCGTAATAAGTTGTGCCCGGGCCAGTCTAGCATTATGTTGACTTAATTTTATCCATTTGTTGTCATAACCTGCATAGGCTGAGATACAGAAGAACAAGGAAAATGAGTTTTGTGGGTGTGTATATTTCAGCTGTAGTTTATCAGCAGTATTTAGATAACGGTGTACTTCTGCCAATAAAAGGAATATTGTTTGAGGATTAAGTGAGGTTTGGCAGAAGGACAGTTTTGGTGACCTCATTTGGGGGAAGTTGGAAGAGAAGTCTAAAAACACGTGTAAAGACAGTGGCACCCAATATGGACTGAAACCCCAATACTCCTGGGGTTTCCTGCACTCCACCCTGTGTCCCTGCCTTGATTCAAGATTAAATCTTGAAATGAGTAAAAGCAAAAACCAACAAGCCAACAGAAAAGGTTCTTGGGTAACCAACAAAGCTTTCACAAAGGCCAGGGTCTTAGAGGGCCATAAATGCCAACCATCCCATTCAGAGCCTACTGACTGCAAGTAACAGCTGACTGATTGATTGCAAGAGAGGAGACAAAAGAAAATTTATGACAGATACTCAAGCCTTGAAAAGTCAGCAGCCTGAAGGAGCCTTTTACCTTTACCTCCACAGTCATACATACTATACCAATGAGTAATGACTATATAGAGCATTCATATGTATAATGACTACCCTGAGTATATGAAAACACTGAACCTATTTTCAGAGGTTTTAATTTTTAATGGTTGGCATTTAAAAATATTAACGTGTATAGGAGTACATTCTAATTATCTGGAAAATTCTCTTACATAGGATGTTTAATTTCTTGATGAGATTAGATACACAAAGAATTGCAGAGTAAAGAAATATATCTATCATTTTGTTATAACAACATTTGTAAGTAAAGGAATAACATTGTATGGCCCATCCTTCAGAATGAACCATTAAATAATTAAATATTCCAAAATATATTTTGGAGATAGAGATGTACTAACACACTAAATGTCCAGAACAATGTTTTTCAAACTCTGTTCAGTGAAATATTAGATTATGAGGACGTTAATCAGAGTTTTCCGAAAAAACATATTCCTTGGATAAATGAATTTGGGAAATACTAAGATTAACAAAGTATTAATACTTCTTTGTTATAGGACTTTTCAGGGCTTGTAATATGTTAACATGCTTTGTGGCTCCCTGGGAGAGGAACATAATATGAACATCCATCACATGTAAAAACTCATGATTAAAACTGGTCTCTACTTTACCTGCTCGTCCCTTTCCAAATCCTCTGGGTGGAGGTTTGGATGGTACTGGATGCTGTGATGTTTGATCACTCTTAGGTGACAGAATTTCTGTTGCACTGAGAACAGACTTATGTCAGAAAGCATATGCATAACATACTATGCATAATTAAACTTCAAAACAAGTACAGTAACTCAGTCTTGGACTTCTCCCAGGACAGGTGTGGTTCAGGTTGGATGCCTCGGTCCCAGAAAAGTGGTGGCTGCCCTTTCCTTATTGCTCAGCAGCTCCTTTGGCTGCTGCCACTGAACTTCCTGACAAGGTGAGGTGTAGGTGAGGGGGTAGGTAACGCAGGTGGGGCCCAGCTCTGTTGCTTTGCTGTCATCTTGGTCCATATTAAGGGTCACCTTCTCCCCTGAAGGTGCTTTCCTAGGCTTCCTCTCCCTCCGTTCCGCTGACGTGGAACACACGCTTCTTTCTGCCTAGAGGTGATCTCTTCCCAAACCTTGGGCAAGGATAGCTCCCACTTTGTCCCCAAGTCTCATCTTCAAGCAGGAGGCCTATGTGGATGGGACCAAGGTGCGCTTTCTCTCCTGCCTGGCTCATACCTGGTCTGGAGGTAGCACCCTCCTGAGTCTGGGAGCTCAGGTCACCCCGGGTCTGCCTTCAAAGGAGACGGTGAGCCACTCTCCCAGCCCACAGTCACCGATTCATGCGGAAGAAGAGGGACAGGCTACTGCATTCTAACTCTGAAGAGATTCTTTTTGTATTTTTACTCTCACCAAGGAGTTTAAGAGATGTGAACGAGCTTTCTAAGATGGTTCTCTTCCGAAATTCTGCGTAGGGTTTGGGGGACAAGGAGAGGACCCTCTCTCCCTTTTGCTCACTTGGTTATCTGAGTACTGCCAGGTTGGTGACACACGTGAGGTCCTGTTCCAATATACAGTATCATGTATCTCCCCACAAAAGATACCTCCTGATAAACACATGAATGCATGCGTGCTCGCACACATGCACGCTGTTCTCGGTACCGTACTGGAATTTTCTGAATACATTGTGATTTCCACACATAGCCTCCATTCCTCTGCTTCTATTTGTCCTCAATCCTCAATGGCTTCCACCATCATTCTGCAAGTTTGCCATATGCAAGATCACCAGTTTCTTTCTGGTGTGTGTATTTATCTTCAGTGCTTGCTTCAAAAATTTCCTGTAGATTGTGACATTGTATACCACCAAGCTTCTCTCTGCTTTTCCAACCACTTCTTCACTTTCTCTTCTCTTTTTTGTTCCTAAGGGAATAACAGAAGCACAGTCTCTCAGTCTTTTGCTAGTCTTTCTGCTTTTCCTGGAAGTCTCATCTGTTGTAATAGATGCTCTTAATTCCCATCTCAGGGCTTGAAGGCCCATCTGGTTTACACTTACAAGGCTCTAGAAAAATGTGTCCCATGGACAATACATGTTTCTAAATAGATGACTGCTGTTCCTAGAACTCCATCTATCCTAGACCAAATTATTTCCTTCCAGGACATTCTTTCCAGGGCTCCCTTAGTCTGTCCATGGCACTGTTTCCCTCTTGCTCATCTCGGCTTGAAATGTTAGCGTTTGGACTTCTTATGTTTCTTTGCTTGATATACGATCAGTCATTAAGTCTCAACGGTTTTTGGCTTTTCTCTTTCCTTCCTCATCTTGTTCAGTCATTTTTTTTTTTTTTTTTATATCACGAGAGACTTGTCTGTACATTTTTCTCTGCTCCCGGTTTTCTTCCTGCACATTAGATGTTTTGCATTGTTTCACCTGAAATCAACCTAAAACACAGCTTTGATTCTGTTCATTCTTTGTCCAAAACGTATCTCACAATTTCCTTTCAAAATAAGTCAAAACCTAGCCTGGAAAGTAAACCTCTTTCTAGTCTGGCCCCACCTTCCTCTCCTATCTGAAGCTCCATTCACTTATTCTTTAATGCAGATGCTGTGCTGGAGCTGCACTGGTCTCCACATTTTCATACTGAACACATCAAGTCTATTTCCCAGCCCTCTTCTTCTGTCTGAATCTTGAATATCTTAAAGAATGTACATGAACTCTAAACTTCTATAACCATGACTGTCTATAGCATATCCTCATTTTGTCCGTTTCCTCATTTTATTTTAGTTGGTAAAGAAGTGCACATTAGTAACTTCTGAGAATCTAAAAGACAGGGACAACGTTTTCTTCTTTTTTCTGTATAGCCCATAATGCCGAATACAGTTCCCTGCAAATGGAGCTTATGCTAATTTAATATCGATTGATTGAAACATAATAGAGCCAGTCATAAATGGTCTAACAAACCTGGATGGGAAGTGTTCTCACTTTTCCCCAAGGGTAACTGGGATTTGTGTTTCTCTGCCTCCAAATTTGCTCGGCCTTCTCTGCCAGAGCCACCCCCACGTCTTTCAAGTGCTTTTGCACGCGTGTGGATTAATGCGAGTGTTTGCCAACTCATTTTGATTTAAAAAGTTGACACATACATTTGTGAAGTACTGTTTTCTTTCCCTTGTTAGTTCAACGTATGAGGACTAATTGATATTTGGAAATCTTAACAACATTATTATGACTGCAACTTTACAACATGGAAGGACATTGGCTTTTTTGGTGCTCATTTTTATTATGATCACTGTTAACTTTTTTGAGAGGTCATGTAACAAAAGCAGTAGTTTAGAAATTAAGGAGAGATGGATTCTGGGAATAAATCTCCCATCAGCCTGCTAGATATCTTGGCAAGGCTCCTTGACCTTTCTGTGCCCCACTTCTTTTCTCAGACGAAGGAAAATGATTATGGCCACCTATTACACAGTCTATTTTAAAAAGAAAGGAAGAAAACAAAACATTTATAATGTTTTATATGCTATGTTCAGTTGCAGGTAGTGTTCAAGTAGTAACTAGGAAAAAATGAAGGTATGAATTTTTAATTGATTTTAAGCTGCTAAGTTAATGTTTTCCTTATTACACTTTTAAACTGGATGTAATGGATCTCTCCTGCACATGGCTCTGTCCTTAAATATTGAACAAAGATGAAATTTGGGGCATCAATGATACTCTAAATCCATATATCAATTCCCATTTTTTTGTTTTGAGGAGAAAAGAAGGCTCTAATACATGCAGTTTATTAAACACATGTGTTTATAAAATGAGATCATGCTGTCAGCTGTTGATTTACTCTAGTGGATAGTGTGTGTTCAGTAAGTATTTTTATTATTATTATCCTATTGTATATTTTTTTCATAAGGGCCCTATAGTAATGGAACCTAGAAGAAATGATATCAAAATGTTAATAGTAGATGAATTAGAGTTTATGGCTATTTTTTTTCTATTTCCAAGATATCATGACTTATTTAGTCAATTCATTCCTTCAGTTAGAAACTATTCTACCGAATGCCTGCTCTATATCAGGCTCTTTGCTAAGCCCTAGTCATCCAAGAGTAGATAAGACCATTATGGTCCCTTCCCTGGTGAAAGAGTCTACATTTTGTGAAGACTCACTAGAAACACTTCAAAGAACGTTCCAATAATTGTTCTCTGTGTTTTCTAACTGACATTCTTTTTTTAAAAAATTATTTTCTTGTCTTAAGAATACTTAATATGCTTTAAGCTTGGCAAGACATATCTCTGGTAGTCTTCTGAAGTAATTCCTATAGTAACTTTTAGGAGAGGTGGTTCAAGTCGGATCATGTCTATTTTTTATATGACTAAATAACTCACCTAAGCTCAGCACACGGATCAATTAAAGAAGGGGCATGTGCAAGGCTGACTTGCCTACTGGTTGGGGTTTCTGAAGAAAAGATCAAATAAATGTCTCTGTGCCATTCTTTAAGTGGGGAGCAACTGCTTTTCTTTTTTTTCCTTTTGACGTTGATTAGACATAGTTGGTAGTTTCCACATTTCATGTAATAAGAACAAATTGATGGTTTTTCCACCATGTGTTTGAAGGGCTATCATTGTGAAGTTATTTCATTCCCTGGTTCAGATACATTTAATCTTTTTTTTTTGTGCACTTACGTGTGTTCCTAGACACATATGTATTTTTTTCCTCAGAAAGAGTATTCTACCATCCTAGGATAGTCACGGTAAGGGGCTTGTCCACACAGCCTCTGCCAGGACTAGGGCATAGTTTTCTTCACTGCATGGGATCAGGCACATTTCACTGTTATTTTCAATATCCTTTATTTTACAAGAAGATGCATTTGCTTTCCAAAGCCATTTGTGGTCAAGTAATCAATGAATGATCAAATGAATCCCTGATTTGCACCTGATGAAAAATTCAACTCATTGCACGTTATATTATGAAAAGTCTAAAGGACTCAAGATAATTCATAGAGATCCCCCTGATGGTTTTACATTCAGCTTTCTCATCTGTTGTTTCTGCAAATGGCTTCAAAACTTTTTAGTTCGGTAATAATTTTAGGGACCACTTATCTTTTCATTTAAAATGCTGAGCTATTTTTTTTAAGGTCATACAATTGTGTGTATGAATTGGCCAAAGAATAAAGTTCTGAGAAACCAGATGTGGGAGTTGCCTTGGAGGGTCCATTGCCTCCCGTTTCCTGTGCATTGTGTGGATGAGATTTTTATTTCATACCCAACTGGCCTGTTACACTTTTCATATGGAAAAAGAACTCAGAATCCAGAACGCAGCAGAATTCAGACCCAGTGCAGATCTTCGGTGCTCTACAAATTCTGAGAAAATCTGGCCCCAGAGTAACAAGTACCAGTTTAGATTTCACAGGGCACATGGAGAATGTGGATGTCCTTTAGCAGAACTCTCACTAAGCACCTAGAACCTAGGGGAAACTTTGAGGCAATCGCAGATAAAGAATTGGCACCTTCTAAATATAATGGTGAGGGGCTTCTACGGAGAAGAAAACATCCCAGTGCAAATGGTGTGGAGGTATGGGTGGGAGTAAGCAGAGGCGCTCAGTAACATCAGCAGAGTCTAGAGGACTCAAGAGTAGGAGGCACAGTGGGATTTGAAATGAAGGATTTCTCATCAACATAGTTGTCAAAGGATTGGATTAGTGTTGCCGTGAGAAGGACTGTTCTTTACAGCTGTTGTATGTGAATGTGTTCATTCAAGTTAATGAACTTACTAGTAGTTGCATGTAGGTCCACCCTTGCTGACTGCCTAACATCCACCAGTTTCCAGACTAAACGCTTACGTCAGCATCCTCTGCTGGATGGTCTCATACTTGTGTTGCATGCATTACGGTGAAATTAAGTAGCATGCCTAGTAGTATTTGTGAGAGCTCAAATTGAAACCATGGCTGGCCTGCCTCCTTACCATTTTACCACACTTTCGGTTAAGGTAAAGGAGAGACTGCTATGACAAAAAGACCCCAAACGATAGTCACTTGAACACGGAAGTTTACTTCTTCTGCTGTAATAGTCCAACCAATTTCCTATGACTGTGTAGCTCTGCTTTGGGAGGTCATCCCTAGGCCCAGGTTCTTTCCATATTGTTGCTCTATCTCTTCTGGGGTTTGTCTGGATATTCATGGTTATGGTTGTGTCATGGTTATATCCTTTTCTAGTTTGTGGGAAATGGGAAAGAAAGAATGGTGGATTGCATGCCCATGGTCGTATGGCCAAGATGTGGAAGTGGCATGCATTTCCACTCCCTTCCATAGATAGGAAATTATTCATAATATGCCCAACAGCAAAGAAGCCTAAGAAATACAACCTCTAGCTGTGCAGCCATGTGGCGAGGGCAAGAGCAAAGAATTGATTCTGAGGGAAAGCTAGCAATCTGCTACCCATTGGAAGGAATGTTACTCTCAAAAGATAAGATTGGTTGAACAGATATGTTTCCAAGCAAAGAGAAAGAGAGAAAGGGCAAAGGCTAAATATGCAAAGTGGATATGCCCAGAGGAAACACCACCGTGTCACTCTGTGGTGTGGCCAGTGCTTGGCTTTTCCTACTTGCCAGGTTCTTTTTGTCAAAGTCACAGATGTAAGCACCTTTCAATGCTAAATGTTAAATATATTTAACATATAAATATTCAAATGCTACATTTAAATGTAATATCTCCACTATTACCTGAAGAGTGAGGAGGAGAAAGAGAGAGAGGAGGTGGTGGGTGAAGGGCTGGCTAAGACCTCTGTGAGCTCAAAACTTACTCATTCAGCTTACAAATCTTTTACATGTATTTCATCTTAGTTTAGATTCTCAAATTAGGTTATTCTGATAATGTTTATTATACAAATGCTTTAGACTTGAAATTAAGGTCGATGAATAGAAGGAGGAAGGGTTTGATTTCCTGTCATCAAAAGCCACCATGCCACTTTAGGGGTCTCAGGGCCTGAAGAGAGCCTTTAGTTTATTTTCCACTTTCAGATTGCCAGGAATAAAGATTCTTTAAGTCTTAAATATGAAGCAAGCAAAACTTGCACGGCTTGTAGAAAATTATTTCCTACCTAAAAATAAGACTCCCCGGCAGGAGCTATTTGCTGGATCAGAGCTTTAGGGCTCCTTATTGGCAAAAGCTTGTCTCCAGTGGTTTGTCTATCCGCATTGTACTCCAAACAAACACTTTCCTTCTTCATTAAGTGGATTGTTCTCTAGGTAATGGCAGGACAGGTTGGCTGCTACTCATGGAAAGAACTTTTTTAATAATCGGAAAAAATAGACTATCTCCATGTTGAAGTTCTTGAGCTCAAATTAGCAAAGCAGGTGGACAGATATTTTCTCTCTAGCCCAGCTCCAGGGGGATTCTGAGCTGGCTTTGTTGGTTGTCCCAGTTCCTTCTGACTGATATTCAACAAAGAAATCTGCATCTTTTAACTCGATTGTTGTTTCTTCTGAAGAGGACTTTTATGGTGAGGAAAGAAGAGGGCTGCCATGTCTGGCTGCATGGATCGTACAGGGTACAATTCCAGGACAATCCTGGGAAAGTGAAGGTATCAGGCGACCCCTAGAATTTCTCGTTCTTAGGGTAAAGGGGTATGGGGTTTGGAATTATGGTCCCTTTATTGCAGGATGCTTCACCTGAGAGAGACAGTTTTCTAGCCAGGTTGTACAAGAATGTCTCTTTTTCTAGAACCATCCAATATAGGTTATTGTCAATCTGGTGGGAAATGTGGCCTTAAGTTCTTTTAATTCATATTTTCCTAATTCCTGGTAAGACTGAAAATCTTTACTTCTTTTTACTGGGCCTTTGCATTTCTTTTTTTTTTTCGCTCTCTGGTAATTATCTTTTTAGAACTTTTGCTCGTTTTTATATTGGATCGTTTATCATTCTCTTAATGACAATGGAGAGGTGAGTGCTCTTAATGATAATGGAGAAGTGACTGCTTTCCCTGTTGTAGACCTTAAACATTTGACTTCTATATATTTTGATAACATTTTCCCCAATAAGAGGGTAAAAATTATTCTAATGTATTATTTCTCCTAATTTTATTGATGTTAGACTCTTCAAGCCTTCTGGAATTTACCTATGCTATTCTGTGGTAGGAGTTTACCTGGCTTCTTCATCTGCCTTCCCTGTAGCTGTTCACCCAGAAGCACTTAAAGACTGGTCTCTAGCTGGGGAGACCTGGGGCTGCCATCATTGGACTTAAAGACGGTGTATTTCCTATGATGCTGCTTTGTGGCAGAAGAGACCGGAACCGGATGTAGTGGGGAACACACAACAGTGGTCTGTTATTTCCAAAAGATGCAAATACCCACCCTCAGATCTGCTGAATATGTGTATTTTAGCTGGGTAGTGTTATATAGGACAGGTAGGAAGGGAAGATGTGTTTTTCAGAGTGAAGACAAGCCTTTATTATATAACGTGTGAGCCAAGGAAAGCATGATTTTATGGAGCGGGGAGCAGCAAGGATAACAGAGTGACTGCATTTGGTTGGCCATATGCTTTATATTCTGTCTTGAGTTAAGATTGCTATACATAGAGATATTTTATCTGTAACCTCTGAGCTCCTGTTCACAATCTTGCTGAAAGTCATGTGTGCTATCTGTAAGAAGGATTTTCTCCCCGTGATGCTGATAAAAACAGGATAATACAGTTACAAGGAAGACACCAGCCTTTCTGAGTACCCCTGAGATAGATAGGCCAATGCCGTGAATCCATAGATGCCCTGTGTTGAAGTTTCCATTGTAAAATAGCACATTTTGGGAGTGTTTCTTTGAAAGAAAGGGTCTTTTTTTTCTAATCAGAATAAAATACTAATATATCCGTTGTGTTATCCCTGTGAATTGTTTTTTCATTTTAAAGTGTATTTATTCATTTTCGAGAGGGGGTGAGAGAGAGAGAGAGAGAGAGAGAATGCACGAGCAGAGGAGGGGCAGAGAGAGACACACAGAATCTGAAGCAGGCTCCAGGCTCTGAGCTGTCAGCACAAAGCCAGATGTGAGGCTCGAACCAACGAGCTGTGAGATCATGGCCTGCATGCATCATGATGTGAGCCGAAGTTGGGCCTCAACCCAGGCGCCCCTCCCTGTGAACCTATATTCTAATTTTTTCGGTCCTAAAGACATGCTTTGGGAAGACTTTCCTGCTTCCACTGACACCTTTTTTCAAAGGTGTATTTTCTTAAACTTTGTGTTGGAGGAGAGAAGTTTCTTTTCCTCCTTTTGGAAGGTGGCCTATCTGAGTGGGTGTGGAATAAAAAATAATTAAGAAAATGTTGGAGGGACTGCAGTAAGAAAAGTAAATAATGCATCATAGACGCCAGTAAAACTGTGTCCAGATTTTCTTGGCCATTTAGTGGCTCCATTTGTTGGGAGTAGTTCTGGAAGCCAAAGGAAGCCCTCTTAGGTAAGAGCCTGATTTCATAAACTTAATTTCTTTTTCAGCTTGCAGGTGATCGCTGTGTTAGTCAGATGTGAAGCTAATGCTACAAATGCATACACCCAATTTAGCAATTTAAGTTAACCTCATTCAAATCCCAAAGCAGAAAATTGGTTGTAGTCTTCCATAGCTTTGCTGCTCTGTGTGGTCCTCAGACTGGCAGCGTCAGCATCACCTGCGAGCTTGCTAGGAATGTTCCTCCCTAGACCCTAGTGGATCAGCATCTGCATCCTTTTAACAGGATTAAGGTTTGAGAAATGCTGTTTTGCAGTGCGAGTAGACCAGACACAACTTGCATCTTAATGTCTGTTGTCTAGCTCTTTTGAAAAATAACACATCAGATATGTACTGATGAACTAAAAGGAAAAATAAAAGCCCTGCTTTGCCAGAATATGAGGAAAGGGAAGAATCCACAGTAACCAGTTAATAGAAATGTATTCATTGCAATAGCTGACCCAGGGCTTTGCAGCCTGGCAGACCTAGGCTGGAATCTTGGTGTGATGACTTTACCAGTTTCATTACAAGCAAGTGATTTATCCTTTTCCCCACCTTCAGCTGAAATGAAGTGTTCTCTCATTTCCATAGTCTTTTGACCCCACTCTGCCTTCCATGATGCCATGCTGATGAGCAAAATAGTTCATGTGTGTACAAATGATAAAGTCAGGTATTCGGTTTAATAGGTTACTTACATTTTATTCTCTGTAGTCCCTTTCTAAGTACAGACGTAAACCAGCCGCACAGACATGTATCTGAGCTAAGGGAAAATCCGTGTAAAAACATTCATAGGCTATTTTCATCGCTTAAATTACATTAATAAGTTTCCAAATAGATATTTTGCCAAGTTGCTCTAAAAATGACTCAATGACCCTGGCTGTTGGCTGTATCACCTATGTCTATTTCTCACCTGGCTTCCAGATATAACAATAATATGGGGAAACTTCTGGTGAAGGTATGAGGCTGACACATTCTAAGTATTTACGTTATTATAAACCATGTCCATAAATATGTCTTCAAGAAAGGCAAAGGGAATTTCTAGCTTCTTTCTGAAATATCAGAAAGCTATCTGATTTAGATAGGAGATACGTAAATGAATTTTCACTGAAAAAGATCTCTTGCCAGGCATGCCGATGAAATGTGCATCCTTTGTAATTTAGAATAACATCCAGAAAGAAAATATCTTTGTGACTTGCAGGGACAGAGAAAGACAGGATACACAAGATAGTACAGAAGATGGAAATATTCTTTATATTCAACGCGTTTTTAATTGTTTCTAGAAAAGTGCCTGCAACCTGTTTTAGCTTGAATTTTGGTATTTGTTAATCATTGGATTAACTTTTTTTCCCTTAAATAGTTTATTGTCAAGATGGTTTCCATATAACACCCAGTGCTCATCCCAACAAGTGTCCTCCTCCATGTCCATCCCCCCCTTCCCCTTTCCCCCACCCCCATCAGCCCTCAGTTTGTTCTCAGCATTCAAGAGTCTCTCATGGTTTGCCTCCCTCCCTCTCCCCAACTATTTTTCCCCATCTGCTCCCGTATAGTCCTCTGTTAGCTTCCTCCTAATCCACCAATATGTGAAAACATATGGTATCTGTCCTTCTCTGCCTGACTTATTTCGCTCAGCATAACACCCTCAAGGTCCATCCATGTTGCTACACATGGCCAGATTTCATTCTTTCTCATTGCCATGTAGTATTCCATGGAATAGATAAACCACATCTTCTTGATCCATTCGTCCGTTGATGGACACTTAGGCTCTTTCCATGATTTGGCTATTGTTGAGAGTGCTGCTATGAACATTGGGGTACACGTGCCCCTATGCATCTGCACTCCTGTATCCCTTTTCCAGCTGGCTGCACCAGCTTACATTCCCACCAACAGTATAGGAAGGTGCCCATTTCTCCATATCCTCACCAACATCTCTAGTCTCCTGGTTTGTTCATTTTAGCTACTCTGACCTGCATGAGGTGGTATCTCAGTATGGTTTTGATTTGTATTTCCCTGATGATGAGGGATGCTGAGCATCGTTTCATGTGTCTGTTGGCCATCTGGATGTCCTCTTTGAAGAAGTGTCTGTTCATATCTTCTGCCCATTTCTTCACTGGACTATTTGTTTTTTGGGTGTGGAGTTTGATGAGTTCCTATGGTTATTGGATACTAGCCCTCTATCTGATATGTCATTTGCAACTATCTTTTCCCATTCCATCGGTTGCCTATTAGTTTTATGGATTGTTTCCTTTGCTGTGCAGAAGCTTTTTATCTTGATGAGGTCCCATCATTGGATTAACCTTTATTTCATTCTCTTAAAGCTGTCATCTTTTTAAAAAATTTAAAAAATAAAATAAAATAAAAAAAATTAAAAAAAAATTTTAAACGTGTATTTATTTTTGAGAGACAGAGAGAGACAGAGCATGAACAGGGGAGGGGCACACACACACACACACACACACACACACAGAATCTGAAGCAAGTTCCAGGCTCTGAGCTGTCAGCACAGAGCCCGACGTGGGGCTCAAACCCACAAGCCGTTGAATCAGATACTTAACTGACTGAACCACCGAAGTGTCCCAAAGCTGTCATATTTTCTTGTTAAATAATCTCTTCAGTATAGTTCTGAGTATTTTGACCTGGTGCAGTTTTACAATATGAATTTCTTATGTCCCAATTATTTCATTTAGTAAAGCACGTCAATTTAGTTAAGAGACAAATTTAATGATGATAAAGAAAGTGTCGCCATTAATACACAAGCTGGGCACATAAGTGGTGATTAACTAGATCTGAGAGGAGTATAAATAGCTGCATAATTAAAATTTAAGCAGATCTTAAAAACATGATTATCCAGGTAATATGTGTCCCTGATACTAGTTCAGAGTGGATGCCAACACACTGATTTCTCAATATATGTGATCCAAAAATCTGCCTATGTATCTAAATTTTTTATTAAAAAAATTTTTTTACATTTATTTATTCTTGAGAGACAAAATGAGACAGAGCATGAGCAGGGGAGGGGCAGAGAGAGACACACACAAACACAGAATCCGAACCAGGCTCCAGGCTCTAGGCTGTCAGTACAGAGCCCAGCGGCGGGGCTTGAACCCACAAACCGTGAGGTCGTGACCTGATCCGAAGTTGTACACTTAACCAACTGAGCCACCCAGGTGCACCTGCCTATAAATCTATAATTGTAAATCAAATCCCTTCGCTCTTGATTCAACACTTTACTTTTAAGAGATGTTTCAGATTTGCAATTGTGGTTTGTGAATTTGCAGAAGATTAGAGTTTTGGGGTGTTAATTCTCTACTGTGAAATTTATACCTTGAAAGACTGAAGGCAACTTAAAAATATATTTCATTTATGGCTTAGATGACTTAAATATTGTTGGTAATATTACGTTTTTAAAAATTTTTCTTGCTTGATTTGAGTCGGATTTGGAACCCTTTCCTTCTAAAATGGAAAAGTACCAGATAGTTTAAAAATAGGTGCAAATATTGGTTCTGTTGACATACAGTTAGCACGAAAGAAAGAAAGAAAGGAAATGAAGGAAGGAAGGAAGAAAAGAAAAGAAAGACATATAGTTAGCTCCAGCTGGTTGTCCCTTCTGTTCAACATAAGTTAGAGTGTGACACTCACTACTTCTCAAGGGGGTGGCAGTGCCCTGCTTGCACAGATGAGGAATGGCCACTATGCCCTTGGACTTACTCTCTTGCAGAATCTCTCCAGGACTTTTCCTGGTACCGGAGAAAGGCACTGGGAGCCCAATCCCCTCTGCAGGGAATGCGTGCTTTACTTGTGTTTTACTATCCTGTATGGAGTAATTTTTTTCTGATGTGCTCAAAGAAAGGGCATGAATATCTAGGGTCCCTAATTATGGGTGAACATGTGCAGGAAGGTCTCTGAGGAGCTACTGATTATGAGAAAAGTCTTCCTCTTGGGAGGCTGAGCACTTACAGGCAACAAGGAGCAGCGTACAGCACTTCCTCCTCTAGGCCTTATTTGGAAAGAGAACTGCCAGATGAGATCACATAGGAAAATCAGAGTCATGGGAGCAACATAGGAGACAGACGACAGGTCACCGCCCCAAGCTCCTACAGCCCTGCGCACCTGCGCTCCTCCTTTGCCCCATGTCTCTCCAGTAGGGAGGCATAGCGAGTGGGAGCCTTTTGAGTGCTAAGTATCCACCAGTCCAGTCTTCTCTGGTCTCCCCAGTGAACTCGGTTGAGCTCGAGTGAACTAAGTGTCCCCATTGCCTGTTGCAGACTGGGTAGCACATGGAGGGTTCTAGAACTATCTCCATGTTGATGTGCTGCACAGCCATTGATAACAGCAGAAATAAAGTGCTCTTGCTCTCTTTCTTTTTATTCAGAGTCTGTCCTGGGTACCAGGCACACTTCTAAGTCTATCTCACAGGGCTTCTTTCCTAGAGGGAGACAGTCTTGGGGTAAGCTTGCGATGTGGTCACTGTGGACGCCATGGTACATGCTGGGGAAGGGATGTAGAACAGTTCAATATTGAGGCTCTTCCCACTCCATAGGAGAGCTCTACTGACTTGAAAGCCATGAGAGTACTGTCTGGTTTCCCAGGGCAATGCATTTTGACCTATTCGTGCTGGAATTTTTACTCTTTGAACAAATTCGTATGCTTACTACAAGGCTAGAAAAGAAAATGGTCAACAAGTATTGATGAGTTAGTTGCTATATGCAGAATTCTTCCTGAGGCTCTTGAAGCATTTTCTTTCTGAAGAAACCTTTATTTTAGGTCATTCTTAATTACTTCTCCCTATTCTTATCAATAATGTGACCATTCCAAAGTTCAAGAACAGGGATCCTACTTCCAAATATCCAGCTGTGCTAAACAGACACACTTTTCTCCAGAAAGTTTACTAGCTAAGAAATAAGGGATTAAGATATCAGAAAAATAAACAAATGTTCTTTCTTGATTCACATCCCTTATGGCCATAAATTTGGTAAGAAAACCAATTTTAAAGAATCAAAATTTCATTATATAGTTTTATAAATCCTATATATATATATAGGGTGGTCCATCTTAAACTTTAGAGTTACACAAATCTCATGGGGGCTCTTGTTAAATAAGGTCTGGGGGAGCTTGAGATTCTCTACATCTAACATATATCCCAGGTGCCTTGGGTGCTGCTGACCCCCAGACCAAGCTTCAAATAACAGTGGCGATCAGTGAATAATTTTATTTGGTTATGTTCCTAGCTGAGTGGAGATTAGATCTATGAATTATTCATGATTTTTCATTTATTTATTTGTAAAACTTTAATGACATGTTAGAATTTTAATATTATCTTACATGAGTAATAAATGTTATTATTTGGCATAATTAAATATTACAAGAAATATAAATAAATCCAAAAATATAATTTCCAAATGAATAGATGCTGCCAAATATTTTTTTGACTTCTGTTTCAGAAATTTGTTGGGTATATATGCAATAGAATTTGTGAATAAAATTATTTTTATGGATCAGATAATTATCAAATGATACATGGTTTTGAATAGACAGGAGAGATCTCCCTCTTTAGGGCTCTCTCAGTATGAATGTGGACAGTATCTTGTATGTTTAAATCATTGACATAGGGGCACCTGAGTGGTTCAGTTGGTTAAACGTCTGACTTCGGCTCAGGTCATGATCTCATGGTTCGTGGATTCAAGCCCTGTGTTGGGCTCTGTGCTGACAGCCAGCCCAGAGCCTGGACCCTGCTTCGGATTCTGTATCTCCCTCTCTCTGACCCTCCCCTGCTCATGCTGTCTCTTTCTCTCAAAAATAAATAAAAACATTAAAAAATTTTTTAATAAAAAATAAATTGTTGACATAGATACACATGAAAAATGAGAATAGAAAAATTTTGATATTTTTTATTTTATTTTGGTCAAAATCACAAAAGACTTTGATTTCTCTCACTCAACAGTGTTTTAAATCTTCACTCAGTCTCAGAGTCTTTTGTATATACTATTTAACGAGCTACAGAAAATTCAGTGTAATCCCAAATTTTAATATAAGTGGTGTACACCACTGTGGAGATACCAAACCATTATCTTTTGTAACCCCAGATATAATTTAATTATTTGTAATGTGCATTTAATATGCCTGACATACATTTATATGACACATATATGTGTATGTATCAATACAATATATAGAGAACTTGAGAGAATAATTCTGAACTCTTTAATACCTAGTCATTTTTAAAAATTGCTGAAAATTACCTAAAATTTTTTATATTTCCTTTTAATTGTGTTCAAATACACATAACATTAAATTTACCGTCTTAATAATTTTTACATGTATAGTCACATTGTTGTGTAACCATTACTACCATCTCTCTCCAGAATTCTTTCAAAATCTTACAGACTGAAACTCTGTCCCCATTAAACAACAGCTTCCTATGCCCCTCTCCCCTGACCCCTGACAACCACCAATCTACTCTTTTGTCTTTATGAATTTGACTATTCTAGGTATCTTATACGAGTGGAAAATGTATCTACTACTTTGTAGTCAAGTGTGGAAGTACATAGCTTAGTTAATGGTTGGATTATAAATGTTTAAAAACTTAACAGGAAACCAATTAAAAGACACATTAGAAGTCAGCATGATGCAAGACAAAGATGCAAAGGACCCAGTTTACCAGGGACTTTATTCTTTCATGTATCAACAACAATAAGTGTTGTGTTGAAGTTGCTAGGCTTTCTATGAAATCATGGAAGCAGAATGATGTTATAGAAGACTCTCATATCTGACTCTGTTTTCAGCCAGGAGGAAATCAGATATTTCGTCTACAAAATTAGAGGGTTGAACCGGAGATGATCTTCTAAGTTCATTGATTTGTTCAGCAATTTAATTTGAGCTTTTCATTTGGTCAGGCTCTATTGTGGGTGCTGGGGATACAGCTATGAAAAGAACAAATAAAGATCCCCATCTTCAGGGAACTTTCATTCTAGTGGCTGGAAGCTAGACAAAAAGCCAAATGTTAAAAAATGATATTGTGTGGGCACCTGGGTGGCTTAGTCGGTTAAGCGTCCGACTTTCGCTTAGGTCATGATCTCGCGGTTCGTGGGTTCGAGCCCCGCATCGGGCTCTGTGCTGACTGCCAGCTCAGAGCTTGGAGCCTGTTTCAGTCTGTGACTCCCTCTCTCTCTGACCCTCCCCTGCTCATGCTGTCTCTCTCTCGCCTAGAAATTAAAAAAAAAATGATATTGTGTATTAGATAGTAAGGAATGCCTCAGTAAACAAAGAAGGAAAGGGCAAAGGGATGGTGTGAGATGGGATCAGGGAAGGTCAAAAGGGTAAGACTTCAGGGACAGTAGGACAGAGGCTGTGTAGGATTTCTCCCCTGGGGGGAACGGCAGGTGTGAAAGCTCTGAGGTGGGGTAGCCTGGCGCATGCCCAGACCAGCAAGGACAATGCTGAGGCCAGAGTCAAGAGCGAGGGGAGAGGAGAAGGCGATGAGGTTGGAGAAGTAACAGAAGGCTAGAGCGGGTAGCACCTTGTAGTCAATTTAATGGAACTTTGGCCCCTAATTGAAATGAGATGGGAGCCTCTGAACAGGGCTCTTAGCAGAGTAGTGACTCCACCTGGCTTAAGTTTTGGAAGAGTCAGTCTGCTGCTGAAGGAGGCAAGAGTGGAAGTCAGGAGGCTGCTGCAGAGATTCAGTTGATCTGTGTTCAGTGGCTTGGACCAGACTGGTAGTGATAAAGGAGGTGAACCATGGTTTGAAGGTAAAGACCTACAAAAATTGTCTAAATGAGTCTGCAGTTTTGGCCTGAGCCACTGGAAGGGTGGAACTTTCACATATGAAAATGGGGAAGACTATGGAAGAACAGGTATGGGAGGGAAGATCCAGAGTTTTGTTAAGATTGTTAAGTCTGTTGGATATCCAGGTAGGGATGAGGTGTAGGTAGTTGTTCCAAGAATGAGTCTGCTGTTTTCAGGGGAGGGCCAGACTGGCCACAAGTTGGAAGAGTATTTTAATCCATTGGAGGAAGTCATCAAGAAGGGAGTAATTATGGGTAGAAAAGAGATGTGGTCAAGGACTGAGCCATAGGGTACTGGGGTAGGGGTGGGGGAGGTTTAATGACATCGTGGGATTGTGTGTTAATGGAGAGGAATCAACAAAGGAGAAGGAGAGAGAAGTTAGGGAGGAGAGCCAGGAACATACGGTATCCTAGAAGCCAAACAAAGAGTGTTTGGACTTCCTTGCAGATGCAAGCATTACTCAGTGCTATCTCTTGTCTTCAGAAAAATGGATTCCCAGTCCAGGGCATGGCATCCTTTACCTGCAGAGGCAGACACACAGTTATCTCTCCAATCTGGTACTTCTATGGGATAACTTATGGGTAGAGTCTCTAAAGCTTTTGTCAGTCAATGACCCCTTTTACATTAACGTATAATTTGGTTAAAGTCTCCTCTGTTTTATTTAGTATATGATAAACACATTTTAAGGTAAAATTCTTATTACTATCGGATATAAAAGTGGTTTTGCATTTAGAGATTCCTTTTTTTAATTTAAAAAATTTTTAATGTTTTATTTATTTCTGAGAGAGAGAGACAGCATGAGCAGGGGAGGGTCAGAGAGAGAGGGAGACACAGAATCTGAAGCAGTCTCCAGGCTCTGAACTAGCTGTCAGCACAGAGCTCGACGTGGGGCTCGAACCCATGCACCATGAGATCATGACCTGGGCTGAAGTCGGACGCTTAACTGACTGAGCCACCCAGGCACCCCCATTTAGTGATTCCTAATATTCATATTTGAAGGCAATTTTTGACATTTTACCATCTAATGTAAATTGTACATTGCTTAACTTTAAAGTGATTATAAAAGAAAAACATAATTGAAAGATTAAAAAGACATTGTATCATGTTCATTTTTGTGACTAAATATATGTTAAAATGTAGATTGCATACATTAGGGAATCAAGTGTAGGTCCAATTGCTGTCATGACTCAGAATTTGGAATTCTTATATTTTTGCATATGAAATCAACTTGTTCATTGTTCATAATTTTATTTTATTTCTATATATCAAAATAAAAGAGAAGGGTTCAGAATGATATTTTCAAACACTTCTCTGAAAACAGCACATTATAGATGTGGTAGGTTTTATTTTCAGGAAACCCTCATTGGATATAATTGTCACTAAGGGTTCACCTAGTATTATTTATTTTTAAATTCCTGCCATATCTTGATATATAAAATTGCAACTTACTATTTAGATAAAGTTGATATTGATGTGAATGTGAAAAAAATATTTTAATTTTAATGTTTATGCTCTTTGTTAGCTGGTAGCTCCTTATCACTGTGATCTTTTCTTTCTGCTTTTAATCATTAATCATGGCTAAAATAGAAACATTTTAAACAGTTAGTGTTAACCCTAGTGAGCTTTGTTCCATTTAGTTGTAATATGTGACTTCTGGATACTTAGATGTAAAGTCTTGGGCTTCATTTATTCAATCTCATATTAATGGGAGTCAGTCTCTATTGATTATCAAGGAAATGGGGGAGAGGATTAGGAGAAAATAAATGAATTCCCCATTTAAACCACAGCACACTTCAGTTAAACATAGTTTATATGTTAATCTCAGGGCATATTTTTCAATCTCAGTTAATAACAAGTAATTACAATCATAATGTGTATTGAACATTTATTACGTGCTGGTGTTTTGCATGCCTTTTTTTTTTTTTTAACTTCATCTTTGCAATTACCCTGTGAGTTAGGAGGAACTGTGGTCATACTTACTGGCCTGCAACCGGAAGAACAGAGTTTAGGTAGAATTTAGGTAATCTGCTCTGTGTTTTACAGCCAGAAAGAGGTGGAGCTGGGTATCTGAATTCAAAGTCTCTCTTCCTTTTTTAAAAAATGTTTATTTATTTATTTTTGAGAGAGACAGAGACAGAGAATCCCAAGCAGGGTCTGCACTGACAGTGCAGAACCCAACTTGGAGCTCAAGCTCACGATCTGTGAGATCATGATCTGAGCTGAAATCAAGAACCAGATGCTTAACCAACTGAGCCACCCAGGTACCCCTCAAAGTCTGTCTTCTTAACTTCACTGGATTGATGAGACCTTACTTCATGCTCTTTCTTCAGCAGATTCTTATTAGTCATATCAGTCATGAAATAGCCCCTGGACTAGATCATAGCAGGGAGAAGGACATAACATATGTATCTTTGTCTGGATTGTCAGTTATTGAATATTTAAGAAACATCATAATTCTACACTAGCATAATTAGGATATCTATACATTTCAACCATTATGTATTATAATTCTTTACTTTTGTGTATGAAGATATTCTCCTTTCTTTCCACTCTCAGCCTCAGACTCTACCTTCTGCTTAGGCTTTAAATTCTTCTCATTTCTAAACATTTCTAACTCCTTCTTTGTAGCCAGCTCACCTCCTGGCACTGCTGTTCATGAAGGATATTTTTCTAGAATCACAGTGTGCCAAGAAGCCACGGAAGATTACTTTTTAAAGAAATAGATAATAATGCAAAGTAGGCTGTTATTTTACAAAGGAAAGCTTGACCTTGATAAACTATTGATTTGCAAACTGCCATTCCATGTGAACAATTGTTTGGCAATTTAAAATTCAGGACTTTTCAAGACTGGTCAATCTATTCCACAAAATATTATACCTACATCTGAGAGAGGGAGAAAGAGATAAATACAGTTAGTGGCAACTTGGTTCACTGATTAGAAGACATCAAAATATGATATGGAAGAAAACAAGAAGAGAAATAGTTTAGTGGAAAGCATATATATATATGTTTAAGTTTGTAATTACTATAATTTAAGTTTAATGGAAAGCATATATATATGTTTAAGTTTATAATAAGCTAATATATATAAGTTTATTTATATATTTTCATAGAGCACAAGTGGGGAGAGACAGAGAGAGAGAAGGAGGGAGAGAATTCCAAGCATGCTCCATACTCTTGAGGAGCCCGATGGGAGGCTCGATGTAGAGCCCAATCCCATGACCATGAGATCATGACCTGAGCTGAAATTAAGAGTTGATCGCTTAGCCAACTGAGCCACACAGGCACCCTTGGAAAGCATATATACTTAATCAAGATACTCAAGATCAGATTCCAGCTACTTAATGCCTCTGAGACCTTGAGTAAGTTGCTTTATCTCTTTAAGCCTATTTCTTCCTCAGCTGAATAGAGATGCCTCCTCCCCCCCCACCTTGGTTTGAATATGACTAAGATATTTATGAAGTCTGGCTTTAACCATATCTATACATTTATTTAATTAGCTTTAGCTTATATTACTGCATATATTTTTTCAGTGCTCTCTATAAGTATTATAGTGGGCTGCAAATAAATGCCCTGATTGTTCCCATCTGCTCACTCAGAACTTGAAAGAGAAGTTAGAGGCTTTCAGTAATAAATGACACAAACTCTTTCTGGACTAACTAGCCCCAAACTAGAAATATTAACAAAGTGCATGCACATTCCTTTCTTCTTAATGGCCTTCACCACTTCCACCTGCTGCTGCCTACAAGATCTTTGTGAATCACCTCCTCCATGGAGCGTTTTGAGACCTACTCCCCAATGGTGGAGGTTGGGTTTACTGGGATTGGAGGGGTTCTTGTAAATGAACGACTTTGCCTTTGTGCCCTCATTATACCTTTATTAGACCTTGATTACTGGGCTCTCAATTTTTATTTGTACCTGTATGTTTACTTGATAGACTGTGAGTTATTTATTTATTTTAATGTTTATTTATTTTTGAGAGATACAGAGACAGAGACAGAGAGTGAGCAGGGGAGAGGCAGAGAGAGAGACATACACAGAATCTGAAGCAGGCTTCAGGCTCTGAGCTGTCAGCACAGCTCCAGGCTCAAACTCATAAACTGTCAGATCATGACTTGAGCTGAAGTCAGACACCAACCCGACTGAGCCACCCAGGTGCCCCTATTTATTTTTTAAATGCTTATTTATTTTTGAGAGAGAGAGAGAGAGAGGGTGAGGGGCAGAGAGAGGGGGAGAGAGAGAGAATTCCAAGCAGGCTCTGCACTGACAGCAGGGAGCCCATAGTGGGGCTCAAACTCACGAACCTCGAGATCATGTCCTGAGTCAAAGTCCTCTGCTCAATCGACATTCAATCAACTGAGCCACCCAGGAGCCCCATGACTGTGAGTTTTTTAAAGACAAAGGTTATATCTCAATAATCTTGGTTTATTCATGATTAATACTGATCAGTGATTAGTACAATGTCTAGAACAGATAGGTAAATACTTTTTGAATAATGGAGGGCTACTCAGCATTGTTCTCACATGATTGAGCCATTCATAACATATGCAAATATTCACCCAAATTAAATCTCATCCGCCCACTGTCAAAACCCACAGTTCATCCAGCCATTTGGGAATTAGGCTCCTAATCTTTATTTTGCCCCAAGTCTTATGGCCATTAGGTGTGGGAAATGTAGAGGTGGCAGTGTCAATTCCTGAGGGGCCCCAAGATTGAAAAAAGGAAGAGAATACAGAAGAGGAGGCTGAGAAGGAGCAACTGGAAAGACAGGAAGAAATCCTGGAGAGTGGGGTCTCGGGCACCAAGAGAGCAATAGGTTTTCAGAGAAGACTCATGGCTTGTCAGTAAATCCTGATTAATCACAACTTCAGAATCTTTTGTACCTACATCACTGAGGTAGTTGGAAGGAACTCTGGGCAGGGACCACAGAGTATGAGCCTATGTTCTCGTTAGACATCTCTTCCCTCGGCCTTACTTCATGTGTGGAATAGAGTTAATAGTCATTCCTAAGCCATAAGCTTGAAATTGGGATGAAGCTGTAAAGTCCTGTGAAACTTCCTGCACAGAGCCCTCCACATTGTCAGTGTGAAATCAACACTAGTTACTAATGCTTTTGTTGGTTGTGTGTTTCTAGTGAAATTTGTACTATAGACATTCATATCATTGTGTAAGATGTTTGCCTCTGGCAAACAAAGAACATCCATAGGACCCACTAAGCCCGTTGGAATGAGAACTTTCCAGCAGCATGGGCTTCTGGATCTCCTCAGCTTCAGGACCAGCTGGACTTGGACAGCTCTCCCCTGGGGTGCAGAATCATTCAGGGTGGAACCAAGAGAAGCTGGTTTGTTTTGTTTTGTTTTGTTTTTTCATTTTTCATTTTTGTTTTATTTATTTATTTTTACCTCCAAAGAAGGTAGAAAGTAGAGAGTTACGGGGAAGAAGTCAGTCAAGGAAAGATGATCAAATTCAGTATCAAAGTCTTGAGAATATCATTTTTAAATCAACCCAAAATATATTTGAGACTGTTCTTAAAAATACACTTAATGACGGAGGAGGAGGTTTTGTATTTTAATATTCAGCATGCACAGGACAGAGGTGTGCTATGTTTAGAAGGCAGTAGAACAGAGCTGTTCAGAGCACATTTTTAGAGTCCGTAAAACCTGAGACAAAAAAATCCCTGTGCTCACACATATTGACTATGTGATCATGGGAGTCTTCTTAACTCAGCCAAGCCTCAGTTTTCTTATCTATAAAGTGAGAGTTATGATAGCTAACTTACTGGGCTACTTTAAGGATGAAATTGAATAATATTAGCAGAAAACTTAACAGAGGGGCCTGGTGCATAAGAAAGGATCAATCAGTATTGATATTATTAGGATAATAGAATATGATGGATGGATAGACTGATAGTTAGAGATTGTTTTCAATCCCAGGAAAGTAGATATTGAGTGTTAAAACTAGGCAATTCTAGTCTTAATCTTCCTTAATCACATCCATCATGCAATTAATAGTTCTGACTAAATTAACCACTATCAGTGTCAGAATAGAAAGGAAGGTACTGGGACTTTGAGTGACTTAGAACTCTGTTGGTTTCACCTTCACCATCTCCTAAGTGGCACCTCTGCTATGTGGGAAGGAATCTTAATTTTTTAAAAATTTATTTCTGAGAGAGACAGAGAGAGAGAGAGAGACAGCGTGCGCAGGGGAGGGTCAGAGGGAGAGGGAGATACAGAATCTGAAACAGGCTCCAGGCTCTGAGCTAGCTGTCATCACAGAGCCCGACGCGGGACTCGAACCCACAAACCGTGAGATCATGACCTGAGCCGAAGTCGGACACTTAACCAACTGAGCCACCCAGGCACCCCTGGAATCTTAATTTTTTTTAAAGCTTCTGTTGAACAACTAGAAAACATATTTGTGTTGGTAAAGAAGCAAAATCACCTAACTTACCTGAGTAAGTTATCCTTACTTACAGTAGGATATGCTTAACATTACTTATTTTTGATGAAAACATACCTTTGAAATAGGAAAAACTGCCATGAGGAAGCAATAAAAAAAAACATGTTTCCATTTTTTTCATTTTACAGTTAGTAAACACGAATGAGAATGTTGGTCAACATAAACACTCAATAAGAAAAGTTGGCTGTTACTCAACGAGTAATGGAGAGTGTCATATGCAAAGTTTTGCTTTGTGAGCATATTTCAAATTAAAAAAATCTGGAAGTGTCTGGGAGCCAAAGTTGCGGTGTGTGCAATATATGATGTAAAACAAAGGCGGGTGGTTTACGTAGCTCAGGAGACAAGACGCCAGATGGTATGTACGCTTGACTGAATGGCACCCAAGTTGAGAAAGCACCCACCTGTTACCCTGGGAACAGAATCCTAGATTTTCACATCCCCTTCATTGGGGACTCTTATTTTTAATACTTAATGTTTCTATATTACCTGTATCTATTATTTTAGGTTGCAACAAGTCCTTTTGGGAAGGCAGAAGATAAAGAATATACTTTTATTAATAGACAAAGATTAGTAAAACTTTCGAGTTGGAAGCAGATGTGTAACAGACATGGATAGATTTGTGTGGTGTAGACCAGTAACCATGGTGACATGAATTTGTGATTGTGTTTGCCAAACACAAATACCGACTACCTGTCAGACATTGTGATGATATTGGGGAGGGGAACGGGGGAGGGGGTACAAAAACATACAAGGTATGTATATTTTTGTCCCCAAAGAGACTGCAAGGTAGTGGAAGAAGACACGATATTAAAAATACAAAAGCTGGCAAACACTTCAAATCTGTGTCACTAATTGTGCTGGAAACTAGACATTTGACCAGTGCATTGAGGACTGAATAGGTAGGTCTCCCCTCACAGATGGACAGACCAGAACATACCGAGCTAACAACAACAACAAAAGCAAAGTTCCATGAGGCAAGAGAGTATGTGACAATCTTGAAGGAGTGACCTGGAGGGACCCCCATGTGGGTTGCGTGGTGGATGGAACAGGGGATAGAAGGTGTTAGTGGCTGGCCTTGAATGACATTATAATTATGTAGACTTTGTGTTGAGGGAAATGGAAATCTGTTCAATGTTATTAAACTGGAAAGTAGAAAATGGCCAGGACTCACTTACAGGAAGACACAGACTGTAAGGCTGGAAAACAACCCCTAGGAACTCGAAATGGTAGGATCTGGGAACATAGAGAGAGACTTGGCCGTGAAGTGCATATTGGGGATGGGAACATCAATGACACTATGGAGTTAAATGGGATCCTCTTGTTCCTGGCTTGGATATCGAGGGAGAAACTCAGTGCCACTAACCAAGACAGGGAATTCAGAATGAGGGAGGGTTTGAGCAGGGGCTAGAGGATTGAAGGTCAGACATTTGGTTAAAATTATAAATTTAATCTGGTAGCCGTTTATGAGGAAATGTGCTCAAAGTGTTAGAAATAAAGATTTGGCTTAAGTGGGCTGGCAGACATAGGTTTGAGAATTCTGTGAATCCCAGCAGTAATTATAAGCCTGAGAGGAGATGATTTTGCCTAAAGGAATCAGCTCAGGTACAAAGAGAAGAAAAAGGCCAAGAAGAAAAACTTAAGGAATAAGCACATTTTGGGGATGAAGGTAGAACTCACAAAAGGAGAAAAACCCGGAGGAAGTGTTATTGATGAAGTATTGAAGCTGAAATCTTAAAGGATATTTCAAAAATACCCCTTTCCAAAATACTACATGTTATAAAACTAATTGAATAGGTAAGTAAGAAATAAAAGAATACTGGAATGGGCTTCCCACAGACAACAAGAATAATAGTTTTCACAGATAAGCAGTATAATGAATTTAAAAGTAACATAACTAATTGTTCGTTGAGTCCTTCTTTGGTGTTTGGGACATTGACTTGAATGCGTATAAGATCCCAATGAGATAGGATTCCTTATGAACCCATTTTTTTTCAGTTGAGCAAATTGAATCACTTCTCAGCCTTTTGACTAAGATCAAGTGCAGTTGAGCAAATTGAAACATGCAGAAGTTGAGCAACTTCAGCAAATCATAAAGCTAGTAAATGACTAAGTTATGATGAAAATTCATGCTGTGTGGCCACAGAGCCCAGCTTTTACCCATTGACTGTGGCAACTTAGGATGTGACACTAGATGCTGTGTGTGAAGGTATGGCAAGGGGCCGGGGCAGCCAGGTGGCTTCCTAATGTGCTATAATTTGGGTGAAATTGAGGCACACTTGAACTCTTGTGTAATCAACACAAGGCCAATTGGATAGAATCTGTGGAAGTCCACCGGGGTTTCATGTGGCTGTATAACAACACTCTTCTGGGGCTTCTACCCCAAGCAGAAAGGTGTAAATATGGGGCTCCATCTCCAACTCAGGGACTGTCCCAGTTGGGATAGTTGATGTGAGCTGCTGGTCACAATTCTGTAACCAAACAATGCAGGGCAAAATGTTGTTTGCAAGGAAAGCATGATATACTTTATTATCTAAATATTAATTTCTTTAGTATGCCTCCAAGAAGTAGTCTGGTTTGTAAAACAGCAAGAAAGAAACCAAAGGAAGGACATATTTTGCTGACCTCAAAGTTAATTAAAAAAAAAGGAAGAAGAAGAAATTTTAGACTTTTATGATTCAGCCTTTTAATCTGTAGTTTACCTCTATCCTTACTGTGTACTCTAAGAGACTCATATTAATTAAAAGTGATTGAGAAAGTACCAGGTGAAAGGTGATTCTAAATCAGCTAACAGTTGCATAGGTTGAGTGTGTGAAATAAATCTCTTATTTTGAACTGACCGAGAGGCATGCAGGTTGCGTGAATGGGAATTTGTCTCCTCTGGAGATTATGAACTAAAAAGCATGAAATTGTTTGCTGGTCCAGGGTGGTCACACCAGGGTCCATCCCTGAATGAGCGCATAATGAAAAATGGAGGTGTTACTGCATTTAGAAATGTAACATTGAAGAGATGGGTATTGAAGTATCTTTTCCGTGGACTGAGGAAAGTCTTCTCGAGTCAAGAGGAAAGTCAACAGGTGTTGGGCATTGTGTGCTTGAGAATGCTGCCACTGTTACCCTCAGAAGAGCTTCTTCCTCCCCAGGGAGGAAAGAACTGACTCTTCTGCTGGGAATTGGGGCCAAATTTGGACTGGAGGCAGAAGGAGATTTAGAACATCTCTGTGAAGAAAGGGAATCAATTAGAGAGTGAAATGTTTTCTGTTCAGCCTTAAGGACCAAGTTGTAGATCTGAAGCATCAACTTAGATGGGAATGTGTTAAAGAGGATGTTCTTTTTCTCTATGGCCATTGGGGAGTGGGGAACAATGAAAACTATAAATGTTCAGTTATTAGTAACTAAAGACATTGAGCATAGTATAAAAAGCTGTCACTGGGAGATGGAGAACACGTCAAAATTGAGCAAAACACTTCCTCTCCAAAGCATCGTTTAAGATAGGCATAATTATTGATCATCAAAGTATTTACTCAAAAGGATGGTACTATAGTTAATTTTTGAGTAGTTGCCTTATGTCTCATGGTTGATGGAAATATATTGCATAGTACCATTTGGCTAGACTCAGAGTGTGAGTATATAAAGCGGCTTACCTAATAGCTTCAAGTTTATTTGGTAGACATAATACAAGGGGCCATCTAGAAATACTGCCTTCAGCAATTCTTGATGCTTTTAAAAGTTACTATTTTTGTCTCCATTTTAGTTGAAAAGGACCCTGAATATTGCTTTCTTTTTGTCCTAGGACAACCTGTGGAAATGATAAATGGAATCTATTAATTCACCATAGCAACAATCAAGTATCCTATAATGGTGCAGCACCCCAACACCCCTTAACACAGCACAATTCAAAGAATTTCTTATTTAGAAAATAAGTTCTCCTATAGAGATACCATTGCATAAGTATTCCTGACACAATATTTCCATAATACTAAAAACTTTTAATTTGGAATTTCCTTGCAAGCTGTCTAGAGCCTATGAGTATGACCCAGGAGAGAACATCTTTCAATTCAAGGTCTATATGAAGGCACATTAATGCAGGAAAACATTCTTGGAGATATATTTTAAATCTTCTAGCTTTTTTTTCTGTTAATAATAATGTGGTGAAGTTACAGGATGAAAATAATTTTCATAACATTTTTCAGACAAATGTTTTTATTATTTTGATATCATTTCAATGTCTTTCTATATGAAAAGAGAAGCCAGATGGTAAAATTAAAGTGTCCTTTCAAGACTGTTCGGAACACTGTCACCATCCTGATTAACCTGTGGCTCAGTGCAAGTTCTCATTACCATTGTATTATTCTATATTTACAACATAATGAAAAATAAAAATAATATTGTAATATATTCAAAAGTAGAACATGTTATACTGGAGAACCATAAAGGCAAAATGTGGGATAGATGCTGCTGGAGATTGAAACAGAACATATGTTAATTTTGACAGTATGTTAAAGAGATAAGGCAAGATCTGGATGATTTAAAAGTGTTTTAAAAATAGGGGAAAATTCTAGAAAGCCATAACCATTATAGATGACTGCCACTGTGCAGAGGAAGAACGCAGAGTAAAATGATCATATCTGATTGAGATGAGGGGTTCTAACAAATGCTAGTCCTTCTTAAAAATATTTAAACCACAGACTGTCAAGAGGACTTAATATAGTCTGAAGGTCAGCACTGAAAGCAGATTTAATTTGGAAACTATAAAAACTGTTGATGATTCTGGTTCCTTCTGCATCTCCAGTAGCTGTGACAGTTGTCATTCTTACATTGACAAGCCCCTGTCTCCATGCACTGCCCTCTGCCCTCAGCCAGATACCCATGCCTGTGGCTAGTCACTGAGTCAGTCCCCTTTTATTGAAGTGGTCTCACATATACCCTAACCCTCACCTGTACCAAATTTTGGTGGCTTTAGCCATTTTTCTAGGGTGGTTTTTCTCTAGGTAATTTGAAACCTATATTTAGAACTGTAGAAAATGAGGTTTTAAACAAAGTGAAAGCTAGCATGTTCCAGGATAGTTTAACTGACCCAGATAGCATCCCAATAGATGATGAAAGACATCTATTGAAAGCCAGTTTCCAAATAGCCTCCTTGAATATGGTTTAAATCGATGTCTTCTCTTTCTCCTAAGTGGGGCCTTGGGCCATGTTCATGAAGGACCTATGTCTGGAATTCGGTATGTAATCAGAACCTAGAATAGGACAGTGTTCCTTTCTGATGCTGCATTTCAGGGAGGATATTGGTTCGAGGAGTGTTTGGAGAAATGACTGGGTTGGTTGTTGATCTGGAGACCACACACCACAGGACTACTCAAGGAAAATGAGCACTTACTCTGGGGGAAGAAATGTCTTGCTGACCTATATTTCAAAAGAGCATCCTCTAGAAGTAGTAGAAGAAGCTAGTCAGTCTTTCTCTTAACAAAGAGTTATAACCAGCAGGGCAGGTGGTACAAGGAGAATGATTTCAGTTCAGAAGAGAATTTTGCAATGGCCAGGGCTGTCTCGGGGGGTTATGGCTGCTGGAGGTACTTAAATCGGGGCTGGCAAACTATTGATCTGAATTTCTCAATTGGGTAGCAGGTGGCAATGCATGTCTTTTAAACACTTTCCCCTTTCAAAACTGTATACTTTGCTGAACAAGTATTTGTTGACTGTGGGTGTGCCAGACACTGTACTCGTGCTATAAAATAAAGTGCTGAATATAAAATAGACCTGGCCAAAGGTTTAGCAATCTAACTGGAGGAAATGACATGTATAAGACTAAGTATGAAATGGCAGAATGGTGTAATAACAGTAAAAACAAAGGCCTAGGGGGACTCAGGGAATGGCAGTTAGTGAAGTCATCAAGTATTTTTATACACCTACCATGTTCCCGACAGGTTTTCACTATGTCCTGTGATCAGAGTGTAAATGAGCTTTCTGGTCCCCATGATTGTTGGTATGGGGTGGGAAGGCTTTGGAAATCCACAATCAACTATAATTTTCCTGCTTGTGGTTGAACATGAAAAAGCATTATTGCTAAAGAGAAAAGCAAGGCATTTCTGCCTCCTAATCATCTCTGAATCAGTGATAAAAATTCCTACTGCTTCCACAACTAAGTGATAAGGATAGACAGTCAGCCAACCATTATTTATTAGATGCCAAATATTTTCTAGTTGGTAGTGGGGATACAAAACACAAGGAACAAACATGCTATCTTCAAGAAACTTGTGGTCTTCTTTGGGAAAATCAATAATGATATGAGATAAATAATCATTGAAAAGTTTAACAATTCTTTATTACACAATTGTACAGTTGAACTTCCACCATGACTTCCATCCCATGTCTTTACAAATTATATGTGTTAATTCAAATAATGTGTGGTCACATTTTCATTTATGATACATTTTCTCCATGGCGTATCTCCACAAGATATCATCCCCATCAGCCTGGAACTGAAGTATAGATTCAGAAAGGCTGAAATGGTTATGCATAAGTTTCTGGGTTGTACAGTCTCCTTTTTACTCATTGATGGATTTTTGTGCCCTTCCTGTTTAGATTCTCAGCTTCTTGAGGACCGGAGCTCTCACTTGTTCCTTTGGGATCATTGTTCAGAGAAGTGGTAGGCAACGGGTTTAGAGTTAGCCTCTCAACAAACTTACTTGTTCCTATACCTGTAAGACTATATTTTAAAAGGTTTAACATTCCTCCTTTGTTATTGGTGGGTTGGGTTCATTAGGTGATGGTGAGTTCTGATTTATTTTATAAAATTTCCATCTGAAAAAAATCATTTTTACCTCCAAACCTAGTTCTCCTCTGATAATAATTGCCTCTGCGATGCACCTTTGCTTAAAGTCATATGGATGTGTTTGTAAAAATCTGTCCTTTACTTATTCGCACTGTTGGATTACCTAGAGTTAGGTGGACATGAAAGACTGAGGACGCATAGGAAAACTTCTGCGGAATCCACAGCATGCATGCTCTCTTCCTAGCATGGTGAATGTTAATGCTGTCGTAACCCATTGACAGAGTTCTTAAACTGCCTTCACTTTTACTGCTGTTCTTCAATATTTATAGGCCTTTGCATTTCCTGTTTTACAGAAGGGGTAGAAATGTCAGAGAGATTAAGTGATTTGTCTGAGACTATATGGCCAACGAGGGGTTGAGCTGAGAGACCAGCAAGCAGGGTTCAGCTCTGAGCTCCCTCTAATGCCATCCATAAATTGTGATGTTAGTGTGTGTACCCCCAAGCTGTAGGATGTGCTCATGCCGTGAACGCAGTAAGGAAGCACATTAGTAAATGGTAGCTGCGAACATTGTGGGAAGTGTCTCTTGATGCCAAGTTATAGCAACCTACAAAATGTGCTTTTGAAAAATGTATCTAATACCTTGAAAAATTCTGGTGTGTTTTAGAGCAAGAACATGATCCAATGTTTTACTTGTGTGCATTTAGGCTGGGAAGCCTACACAGGAGGAATATAACAATATATTAACTATCTCTAGTGACCTGAACTGTGTTTTGGCAAATATCATAATTAAAAATACATTTAGTGTTGTGAAACTTCTAGATATTTACTCTCCCTTATATTTCTGCGTCTGTGTTTTTAGTAATGACTACATAAAATATCCAATGTTGGATTTCATGTGTAGATCTAGAGTTTATCCTGCTGATGACTGAAAGTGAGGTTTATTTAGAGTTTTTTTTCTTTGAACTCTATCTGGATTCTGAATTGTTTGAATAATACTTTCTCTACCTTCTTAAATGACAATGGTAGCCACATGTTTTTGTTAGGAGAACTACTACAATTACTCCTCAGGTAAAAGCATCTTTCTCTGTGCAGTGCTGGGTCATATGATCTTAGAAGTTTAGAGTTCATAAAGACAAAATACAAAGACATTTTAGAAAGTTGATTCTCATCCAACTTTTAGATTTTATGGAAGGGAAAATGAAAATCCATAACATAAGGTCACTTGCCAGAAATTATGCATTTATAGTTTTCATATGATTATTACTTATAGTAATACTATTGTTAAAAATAAATTAAGCTATATCCAAATTATAAAGTACAAATGATGTCTCAGGANGATGAATAAATATTTCTTTTTTAAAAAATTAATTTATTTAAAAATTTTTTAAATATTTATTTATTTTTGAGAGAGAGAGAGAGAGAGAGTGTGAACAGGGGAAGGTCAGAGGGAGAGGGAGACACAAAATCCAAAGCAGACTCCAGGCTCTGAGCTGTCAGCACAAAGCCTGATGCTTGGCTCGAACTCATGAAGCACAAGATCATTACCTGAGCTGAAGTTGGATGCTTAACTGACTGAGCCACCCAGGTGCCCCATCATTTTTTAAAAATGTTAATCCAAGTTGTTAACATATAGTGTAATAAGGGTTTCAGGAATAGAATTGAGTGATTCATCACTTATATATAACGCCCAGTGCTCATCCCAACATAAATAAATATTTCTTGAGAAGCTCTGAATATGGCTGAGGTTTAACTAAAGGAAGTCTTTTGCTTTCTAATTGCCATTATTGACACTGTTCTGTTCACCATGCTGGAGAGATTTTTTTAATCCAGAGCTGTGATTTGTGAATTGGGGCCTGAGATTTATACAGCGAGGACATTTTAATATCAGTTCCAACAGCTAAGTAGCACCCAACCAAAATGGTAATCCAGCCTTCCAGTTCCAGGAAGAAGTTAAAAGGTAAACATTAGAAATTCTTACCTGAAGTAAATCACTTTCTCTTTCACGATTAAGGATATCATGCATCCAAGTTCTAATCAACCTCCATTACAAGTTCAGAGGGCTCAAGTCAACAACCAGTTGTAACAAGACTTGACATGGAGCAATCTCACTTGACGGCAGCCTATGAGAGCATGATTAGCATCTGGGCCTAAGATAAGAATTCCTTTTCCTGTCTCTGGGCTGTTGGTTGCATGGAGGGAGCAATGCCAGGAATCACTATGAAGGAATCCGTCTCCATGTCTCCAGGCAGCGGGAGAACTCTTGAGGTGCTGGGCATGGACAATCTGTAAAGCAACACTCAATGATAAAGACAATGGAGAATGGTCCTATATTATATATGTATAATATATAATACATATATACATACATATATATTTGTTTAATTATAAACCTTGTTTATTTATTTTGAGAGAGAGAGGGAGCACAAGTAGGCGAGGGACAGAGAGAAGGAGAGATGGAATTCCCCCAAGCAGGCTTTGCACCATCAGCGCAGAGCCCGATGTGGGGCTCGAACTTATGAACCACGCAATAATGTTCGGTTCCTCTGAAGTGAGGTTCAATACAGTTCCTCTGAAGTAAGAGAAACTTTTGAAAAGAGAAGAGCGACTGGAATATTAGGTGGTAATGAAATAATGAGTTACTGACAAGTGTGCTTGATCAATTTATAACCTCAAGTTTGTAAAGAGAAAAAGCATTCTGCTTGTGTGTGTTTGTACACACTCATATGCCAACAAGCAAGTGTAAAGATGTGGATGAGAGCCCACAAGATGGTAGTTTGGGATGAGAGGAGAGGGGGTACTGGCTGCTGTGGGTGGGGGGGAAAATGAAAGATAAAGAAGGCTAAGTGTCATTGGCAGTCCCCGTTAGATTGATGCCTTTTTAACACAAAATAACAGAAGCTCTGAGTTTTTTCTCCTTCGTATATAATATTTTCTTTCCTTTAAATTTTTTTGCACTACCAGAAAACTCTGAGCTCTTTGAAACTCAAGGAAGAATTCTGTATATCCCAGTTACAATTTCCAAACCAAAAATTCCTCTCTAACTTAAGAATCCAATTTCACATTTCCAAACAGACTCTACCACATGCTGCAGCTCAGGGGTGGGTGTGGTTGCTCCTGTCTCTTGGTCAAGGGCCATTCTGATGCCATCAGAGCTGAAGCTTTCAGTCATATTTGCTGAAAATTCAGATTGAATGAAATCCTGCTTTGTAGCCCATGATTTTTATTCAAGTAGGGCTCTAGCGTGAAGGAGAAAAATGGGGATCTGATGAGAGATCTTACTTCAAGCTGCAATTGATTTCCTCCAGGAATTGATACCGCATTTGCAGAGTTGGGTAAAGCTGGGATTGATAAGGGCCCCAAAGCTGATAGAGCTACTGAAATCTGGAACACATGAATGTTATAATGGGCTCTCTTGACAAAGGATTAGAATTTTTCTTCTGAGGAGAATTTGCTAAGCTGTTTTAAGTGCTAATTTTTTTAAGGTTTATTTATTTACTTTGAGAGAGAGAGAACAAGCAGGGAAGGGGCAGAGAGAGAGAGAGAGGGAGAGAGAGAATCCCAAGCAGGCTCCATCCTGTCAGCCTAGAGCCTGATGGAGGGCTCGAACTTACGAAAGGTGAGATCATGACCTGAGCCGAAATCAAAAGTCAGACACTCAACCAACTGAACCACCCAGGTGCCCCTAGGTGCTAATTTTTAAACATTATTTTTGACTCTGCAATATTGACTTACTCTTCCTAGCCATGATTGACTCGAACTGGTCCTGAACCTTGTCTTCAGCCGTTCAGGCATTCACCCCTTCTTCTAGTGGGTGTGGGTCTCCATCCCTGCCAACGGCAGGCTGCTAATCATGCCACTTCATCTGGGTTTGTCCTGACTTGTAAGACTTTGCCAGTAGGGCCTTGAATCTGCTGGGGCTGACTGCAGGTTGCTTTGTCTGTGAGGCTGTGTTGGTGGAGGGTGACCTTTTTTTTTTTTATGAATTACCTTTATTTTTGTGAGTCAAATATTTTCTTTCCCTAAGTTTCATGTTTGCCATTATTCTGAGAACTAAAAGTCTAATGTCAACAACAGAGTAGGCAGGGAGCCTGGGTGGCTCCGTTGGTTGAGTGTCTGACTTCAGCTCAGGTCGTGATCTTGCAGTTTGTGGGTTTGAGCCCTGCATCGGGCTTGCTGCTGTCAGCGCAGAGCCTGCTTCAGATCCTCTATTCCCTCTCTCTGTCCCTTCCCTGCCGTGCTCTCTCAAAAATAAATAAAACATTAAAAAAAAAAAACCAAAGTAGACTTTTATTTGATACTCATTGATAGAATGAAATATTATTTTTCCTGAATTTTGAAATGTCTACTCATCTCGTTTTTAAAACATGATTTCTTAAGATATAGAAATAAATTTGTGGCTAGTAATAAATTGAAGTATTCTCTGCACAATGGATATAGCACTGACGTTGGGCTTGGAAATTTCTGTAAAGGACTTCTGTTCCTTTAGAACAGAAATGTCCTGCTATGATGGTTTTAAGAGTGCCTTGTTTTTCATTCCTGGAAGGAAATAGCAGGAAAATGGTTTTTCTCTTACATCTATGCAATATAAATATAATTTTTATATAACTATATATTATTTACATATATATAATAGTAATGTTTTAAAGTCTTCAGAAAATGTTTTCTTCTCTAGGACTTAGGAGTTAGTCCATGAAGTTTTAAGTTGCTATTGGGTTAAGAATGTTTATAATGCAATTTTTCCTTTGCTGTCACTAATAAGTTTTGCTTTAGGTACTTAGAGAACTGTGTGCTGTGATGATATAGCATCCTATGGAACATTTGCTAATGCACCCAATTACTTACACGTGTCACCTCAACCCTATTATGTAATCATGATTGTCCCAATTTTAAAGATGAGGAAGTGGGGTTTGGGAAGACTTGAGTGTCTTGTTGGAAGTTACCCACCTAGCATATGGTGCAGCCATTGGCATCCATTCTGCCTGGTTCAATGGTTATCATTTTCTTCAACTTCATTCTACTTTCCCTCCAAGTTATATTAAGAGAGCCTAGAATGAGGCACATTGTAGATCTGCCTAGAATGAGGCACATTGTAGATCTGGGGTCTGTATGGAGAGATTGACATGACACCTGAGAATACCGGGTATCTTCAAGCCATGCAAATACCTCTTTTCTCTCCTTCCAACTTGCATAGGTTTTATGATTTCTCTTCTTCCCACCCCTTAACTTTATGCACTGTTTAGTGTCCTGGACCCTTTTCTGTAAATATCCCCTCTGCTCAGCTCATCTTCCCTTCTGCCCTCAGTTCACATGTCTGGATCAATCTGGAACCCACACCTCCATCTCTGACTTTTACTTTTCTTTCCAACACTGTCAAGCAGCTGCCTATTACAATATCAACTCAGACCCAGTCCTGAATAACAACAGCGCTTTAAGAAAAGGAGGCATGTGGCTAAAATAATGTACATAGCATCCCTATTGCCTTTCCACTCAGAAATTAAAATGACCAACTGACATGTGTTGAGTATTGTATATAGAACCAACCCTGTGCTTGAAAAAGCAGGGTTTGAGATGATTCAAAAACTCAGTTTGCTTTTGAAAAGCTCATCATATCAAGAAGGATACAAAATGTTCTAATCAGAATTATATAAATAGCCTAAACATACATGGTCACATGGATGATAAATATGTTGTTGTTCATGAGAGAGGGACTGAAGACTAAGATAAACGTGCGATGGTTTAATCTTGATACTGAGACCAAGTATTGTGTAACTGGAAAGGCTCAGTGCTGGCACGGGGACTGGAGACGATTTTTATTTGAGAGCACTGGCTGTCTGGGAGAGTTCTTTTTACCTTTTTTTGGAGTTCTGAGCCAATTTGCCTGAAACATATGTTGCATTTATACTTTATCTTTAAGAATTACAGAGAAAAAATAAAGGAGTAAAAGCAGTACCAGCTTCTTAAAAGACCATTTTAAGGAGCTGGAATCAAACTGGTGAAGGTGAAGTACATGTGTTATATTCCCAGTCATTCTAACCCAGCACTCAACGTGCCGCTGAGGCACCCAGCCACGCTGGAGCACACCGACCCTCTCAGATGCCCTTTCCCCGCTCTGTGATTCCTCTGTGCAGCTGGACCAGAGGAGTGGGAGCAATTAACCTGTCAGAGCATCCCATTTTTAGCACATTGTAATTTGCATATGAACAGAAAAGAAGGAAATTGTGAAATTTTAAACTTAATTTTCCTAGAAGAGTGAATAGTGAAATGCCTCTCCTTCATAGAATGTGGGTGGTGACATTCAGTTCCCACCAAAGAGTGTATCTTTTTCCCACTCCTTTATTTATAAGTGAGTCATTCTTTCAGGATTTATGGGAACTCTTCAGGCTGATGAGTAAAATAGTCTTTTCACAACAAATATGAACAAGGGAGGCAAGAAATAACATCTAGAACAGGCTTTCTCAAGCTTGACGCTATTGACATTGGGGCTGGAGATTTCTTTGTTTGGAGGCCATCTTGTTCACTATAGGATGTTGAGTGGCATTGCTGGCCTCTCCTCACTAGATGCCAGAAGCAGTCCCCAAGCTGTGACCATCAAAAGTGTCTTCAGCAGTAGCCAAATGTTCCCTGGGGTAAAAGGAACAAAAACATGCCCAGTTGAGAATTCCTGATCTAGACATAATACATTATAAATAACGAACTTAGTAACAACTTAGTGGGAGGAAACCATTCCAGATTTTTACCTGACTTCACCAGGGAGTGCTGAGGGCTCAGACTAAAGGATATTTAGAGTATGAAAGATGAACTTAATGAACAGAATGGGTATTTTGTCATGTTTACTGTGTGATGACCAACTTGTTCTCATAATTTCACGGAAGATTGTGGACCCATCTTGGGGCTACCCAATGACTTAACCATAGGAAAGGAAATCTAACTTTTTAAAGCTTCTGATTCTTTTTAAAAAATGTTTATTTTGAGAAACAGAGAGAGAGAGAGACAGCATGAGCAAGGGAGGGGCAGAGAGAGAGGGAGACACAGAATCTGAAGCAGGCTCCAGGCTCTGAGCTGCAGCAGAGAGCCCGACACCAAGCTTGAACTCATGGACCGTGAGACCATAACCTGAGCCCAAGACGGACATTTAACTGACTGAGCCACCCAGATGCCCTAGGCTTCGGAATCTTGAATGGTGGATTAGATCCTCAAATTAAGAATAAAAAGAGACAATGAAATGACTCTCAATCATGACTTCAGAATAAACACACCCTTTTCTAATGAAAAAAAAAAAAACTTCATTATTAGATTGTAACTAATTAATGGCAAAAGAAGGGAATTAATGAGCCAGTGGAGAAAGTGGAAGTCTTTCCAAGGAGACAACATAGGGCAGCATTGTTAATCTGGCCAAGTGCAACTAAGTAAAAATTTAGCAGTTATCCAATGCAATTCAAGACAGTAAAGGCAAGGGCTGGGTCAAGGCTAACGACCATTCTGCCATTACGGACTCCATGCTTATTTCCTGGTTTGTCGGTGATTTTAGGAAAGGGGCATCTTATCTATAAGGCCTGACTCTGAATCATAAATTCTTACCTGCAGGCTTAATCAGGTGAAAGACTTCCCACCTTTCTGAGGCTAGGACATTCTAAAACAATGCCTCCGGGCTCCATAGATTGAAATGCTTTCTAATTCGAGGAGATGGGAAGACAATACTGGCTATTCTTCATTAGTACAGTCTAAAACAGCTCAGCGACCTACTAATTTATTTAGAGACAGCAGTGCTCTCTGAGCTGGCTTGTCTGTCTGGCAGGCAGAAGCAGATGCTGTTGAGGTTGCTTGTTTGGGAAGGTGAATAAGAATGATTCCGTTTAAATTGTTGAATCCATTCTCATTCATTAATGCTGTGCTATTTTTGCTTTTTTCATTAACACTGATGACAATAATGATCATTAAATATGAACAATATTTCAGGGTTTCCAAAGGACTTTCTCCTTTGGTCCCCGATTTATTCGTGATTACTCAAGCGGACAGATTCTTCACGTTAAAGTCACTGGATGAATCTATTCACAGACCCCTAAAAATCACCTTGACATGTACGCTCCATGACATTTCTTTCCCCTACAACGTAAATGCTATTTTGATCCTATTCCCAACCCTACCATTAGCTGGGAAACGCATAGTACTTTAAGATCCACAAGTGAAAGGAACGTTCTAGAAGGAATGACGTTATTTTTCTAAGCACAAGTTTCTAAACAATTTCCATGCATATTTTCCCCAGTGTGATTTCTGTATTAACATGTAGTACTCTTGAATGGAAATGAAGTAAAGCTCTGTTAATATTTATGCTGTTTGTGAAAAAAGGTAATGGCTGAATTCCCCAGGCACCTCACTTCATTTAATGTATACTGATCCTTAAATTGCAAAGCAGGCTGAGTGAACGCTGCCTCGCGGGCCTGTACCACCTGCTTAGCGGACTGCTTCAGAGCTCTTTTCTAAGAAATCTCCCATCTTTGTCACTAGTTCCTTCAAGGTGTTAAATAATTTTAAAAGTGGCAGTTGCAATAATATGTTAAGAAAAAAAAAAAGCTGACAGCTGGCAGTGTTCAGCCTACCTTTCCGTCCCTTTTGTGGAAAGCTAAGAGTGTTTTGCACTGTGGGGGGAAGTGGAGGGTCAAGCTATATTTGGATTGAGTTGTGGCGTACTAGCTGCTTATAAGAAAGCCTTCTACCCGGACATAGCTTTCTGGGAGCCCTGCCCTGCGGTGCTGGCGCAAGTCTGTCTGGCTTCAACTACACTGACATGCACTGCGATGCCTATACTTTTCAGAGCACCTGTTCATTCTGAATAGAAAGATAGGGTTTTGTTTTCCTTCCAATGGTCAGTCGTGTAGTGTAATTCATTCTTGTTAATCTGATACTAATGTCAGGTCCACAATTTGCTGTTTTCTCCATTCAATGTATATTTCAAAGCTGTACGCAGAGTACTTCACTTGTAGCTAAAATAGTAAGAGAAAGACAGGGAAGATATGGCCCATCAAAAAGGTTTAAGGTCTGGTGGTAGAGAAAGGCACATGCTGACATAACCCCAATATCAGGTGGAGAGCGCCACTGAGGGCGGGCAGCACCATCCAGCTCTGAGGGGGTCCAGGCTGAGGGGTGCGCCCAGCTCCTTTTGGTACATTTCAGAGCGATTGCATTTTAGGCTTGACTGTGTGCAAGGAATCTGGGCCAACCGGAGACTCTCTTTCCATTTGCCTCTGGCTTGGGAAACAGATTGACCTCCATTAGCGGTTTCAGGAAAGCACATGATAATAAACAAACAGCGACAGTTTGGGAGGACTGGAAGTACAGAGGAGAAAGTCACTGGGAACTGGCGGGGAATAAAATGCACAAAGGCTGATCTTTGGGAAGGCGCATTACGGAGCCAGTTAGGGAATGAGAGTCGGGCCATCTGTTCACCCCTGATGTCCTCTAATAAGACAAAACCTGTAAATTAAGGGGCCCTCAATGCTCACTCAGAAAACATCCAAGCAATGGTGAAAAGGAAATCTAAGCAAAATCAGATCATTAGACTAAACAGAACAGGAATTTAGGACTGAAACAGGAAAAACAGGACAAAATTGCATGGATACCAAATTGAACGAAGAAGCCTTAATAACAAAAGTAAGTCTCAAAATAGAAGGCCTTTTATTGAAAGCTAGTCTCAAATGCACCCTCAGCTGGTGACCATACGAGATGCTTGTCTTCCAGCTTGTCGCCTTCTGGTAAATTGTTCTGGGGTAAGAACAGAGTCCTGTGTTACAGCAGAGATCTTAAACTCTTTGGGTATTAGAGTTTAAAAGAGGAAATGAAGTTCATTGAAAAATTATTAAGCACAATTAAATCTTAAAAGTAGATTTGCAAGCCATGCTTCCTCTGGGCTAGCAGGTGCCCGGCACACGGGGAATGAGGATGGGCTTGCTGCATCCATGTAGCAAAAGAGGTACTAACCCAGGCAAATCTGCTGACATTGTGGGCTTTCCCCTAATTCGAATTTCAAAACATTTTGGAAGTAATTGCCTTACAAATCTGACCAGTTTGAAGCTAAAATGGCAGGGACCAAAATAATCTTAGAAAATAAAGGAGTGATATCAACATATAAATTCTGATCGGAATGAGGGGAGCACACAGATATGCAATAAGGCAAGACATTTTTGAAATGTTTTGTTAGGAAAGGCTGGGGAGAAGTCACATACATATTGCTTATCTGTAATTAGTTCTTTGAGGAATCGGTATGTGTGAGGATTTAAGAGACAGATCAAGGTCTATGGTTAATATATCCTTTCTTTCCATAAAATTATGTTCACCAATCTGTCTCTCGTGTTGGCAAATAATGAGTGATTTTTATTCACTCATTTTACATTATAGTCACAACCTTTTCTTTCTCTCTTCTTCTTCTTCTCCTCCTCCTCCTCCTCCTCCTTCTTCTTCTTCTTCTTCTTCTTCTTCTTCTTCTTCTTCTTCTTCTTCTTCTTCTTCTTAATGAGATAGGGGTCTTAGAGAGCATCAGAGAAGCAAGAGGAAGGGGAAGGGGAAGAGGAGATAGGATAATGAGAAAGAAAAGGAAAAAATTAAGAGAGGAAGGACAGCAAGAGAAATAAATAAAGGTAGCTATGATAGGAAGTTGCATTTACCCCTGGCAAGGTCACTCGAGGTTCGACCCTTTTCCCCAGAGGTTCTTCAGCTTCTGAAGCAAGACTTTAGATTACAATGAAAAACACCAAATTGGGTTTACAGCATGGTTGGGAAGCCGAGTATGACTGCTTTCACTCAGTACAACGCACCATTTGGCCTTCTTGATTTAGACCAGTTGCATTTTTGTCTACCTTGCAAAACCTTCATTTTTCAGTGACAATCTGTCCTCCATTGTTTTTGATGTGATCAGTTCTCACTCCTTTACTGTGCTGAGTAGGATCCTTAAAATGCTTCCTCGACATTTAGTTAAACATGTTTCTGTTTGGTAGTTCTGAGCAAGAGTTTCAGGCCTGTGGGGACATAATTACGAGTGGCCAAAAGTTGGGAGAGACTCTTTAAATTCTTTTGCTTCTGTACCGCTCACCCCGAAAGTTTTGAAAATCTGTCCATTCCTTGCACATTTTACAATGAGGCCCAAATTCTATAACATAATTGTAAAGTATGTAACATTTAAAATATCTTAAATATTTTCATTGTAAAAATAAAAGCCTAATCACACTCCTTTTAGCATAATGATCATACCTGGAAACTACGGCAATTTGTTAATCACCAGTTTCTGTTTTAAAAATAGGTCAACAAGCTCTGCTTTGACCTATAGAAACTTTCCATAACTTTCTTTCCTCCACGAACTCCTACTTCCATTTAACTTCTCTCACAGAACTTCAGGTCACATATCCATGCTTGAAACTCTTCTATTCTTCAGCCTTTCATAACTGTCTGTAATGACAATATTTATATCACTTAAAAATATTTTTTCTAAATTTGGTTCTCATTAGAATTATTGATCAAAACAATGTAATTTATGGACTTCGTGATTAATGAACATGGAAACTGAAGTTATATTAAAGTGCATGTCTTAATGAAATGGATGGGACTTTGAAAAATCTCAGTCAGGGGCTCCTGGGTGGCTCAATCTGTCGAGCATCCGACTCCTGATTTTGGCCCAGGTCATGATCTCCCAATTCAGGAGTTCAAGCCCCATATCAGGCTCGGTGCTCATAGCACGGAGCCTGCTGGGGGTTCTCTCTTCCTCTCTCTCTGCCCCTCCCCAGCTTGTGTGTACTCTCTTTCTTTCTCTCTGTCTCAAAATAAATAAACTTAAAAAAATCTCAATCATTTCATGTGCCTGGGGTGAATATTACTTATTGCTATAACAAGAAAAGTTTCAGTGTCAGTTCTAAGTTTTATAGTTTTAAGTACTGAGAACACTTGTTCATATAAATGAGTTGATTAAAAAAATGTATTTATCCTTCCTCTCTGCCTTGTATTTAGTTTAAAAATTATTATTCTTTCCTGTTTAGTAGACACATGCTCATTGGCTAGGCATCCTTAAAAAGCATCTTAGGTCTTCAAAGTTTGAATCAAGATTGCTAGGAGTTTGAAGTCTGATGTGGTGGTTCTTTTTTTTTTTTTTTTAAATGTTTTTTTTTATTTCTGAGAGAGACAGTGTGAGCAGGGGAGGGTCAGAGAGAGAGGGAGACACAGAATCCAAAGGAGGCTCCAGGCTCTGAGTTAGCTGTCAGCACAGAGCCCGACGCGGGGCTCGAACCCATGAACCGTGAGATCATGACCTGAGCCGAAGTCAGATACTTAACCGACTGAGCCACCAATGGTGGTTCTTATTACAATGAAAAATCCTCTTTGTAAGTGATACTGTCCTGTTCTTCATAGATCACTCCTTCAGGTCCAAAGGACCATCCTCAGCTGCTTGGCAACATGGGCCACTGACGGCTGATGGTTGGACCCCTCGGTGGGAAATCTTCCCAGCCACTGGGACCTGGCTGGGCTCAGGTTAAGTTTGCAGAGCAGAGCTGCAGCCAGTATCTGGCTAGTGCTGAGGTACAAAGCCTTGCTCCCTGTGGAAGTGATTTGAGGCATTCGGAGTAACTGTATGGAACCCCGCTTCCCTCACTTTGCAGGTGTTCCTGGGAACAACGATTTTACTCCACTTGCCTTTCTCCATCTCCGAACCCACCCCCAGGAAACTCACTGTGGAGCATGCATTTGTTAACTCACACTTCAGGAGTGTGATCCTGCAGAAGGAAGTAAAACTAAAACAATCACTCTATTTTGTGTGGAAATAATACAGTGGGCTTCTTTCTGGTTATTTCTGGTAGTATCTTTTTTTGTGGTGTTGGTGGTATGAAATATCTATATTTAACAGGAGGAAAGCTATTGAGAAAAATGACCCATCCTTAATAAATACTCTCGCTGATATTTTCCTAGTGACCAAAAATATTTTGGTTATGTTGTGGATTATCTGTTTTCATTCCGATGTGAGAGGTAGGATGAACTGAAGTGTGTTGGATACTCAAACTTAATAATTTAATAAGCCTCAGATGTAAATTGCCCCAATAAAAGCTTTGTTGTTGTTGAAGGCTTGGTTCCTAACACAGAACATATACCCAAGTATACATATTCTTCAGTAGCATGGAGCCTAGGGAAAAGCTAACTATAGTTCATGAATAATGCAGAATTTGCTGTTTATGCCATTTCCATCTGTTGTGTGCATGATATTTATGATATTCACAAGATAAACTGATAGGAGTGTGCGATCTGCTAATATGTATATTTTTAAGAGCTTTAATGACTGTTTTTATGGAAGAATGATGTCATGTACTGACTCCAGGGATAGGGAGGATTAGAAAAGAAAATAGCAACGCAAAAAATAAAGACACTTGCATGCATCCAGGCATTTTATTTTTAAGTGAGCGATAACTTGGTTCATGCCTTACCAGTTCCAGGATCTCAGACTGCTTGCCAGCATTGGTTTGTGATGGCAAACAAGGAAAGTGGTTAGGAGCACAGTGACTCTCTCCTGCTCACTGATGACCAGCACTGCTTCTCAGTGGCTGTGGGTTGACTCAGCTGAGTGAGGAGGGATTGCTTTTATGTTGTTCAAACACCATACTCAGCTTGGAACCTACCTTAGAAATCAAAGTCTTAGTGAAGTGAGTGTCCTTAGCAGAAACAACAGGAAAATACAGTTTCTTCTCCATAAAATAAAGGCACTGTCCTACCAAAGAGAATTGTATTCTAAATGAACACTATCTAATTAAAAAAAAAAAAAAAACTGGAGTCTCTTTTCTTTCTTTTAAGGTTTATTTATTTTGAGAGCGAGAGTGAGAGCGAGAGTGAGAGAGAGAGAGAGAGAGAGAGAGAGTAGGTGGATTGTCTTTAAAGTCTTCCTTGTGTCTCTTGGCTTTCCTGGGGAAGAGACCGCAATATGCTGTCCTGTATCTCTTTCTCTCTGAGGATCATTTTCCAACCCAGTATCACCCATATGGGGGTGTGGACTCTTTCTATATGGAAACTTTAGTCCAAGTCATCAGTTTCTTCGTAGGTCTTATAAATTCTTCCCCCTTTACACTTTGAAGGCAAATTGAGATCATAGACCATGTATTATACTTAGTCTCTCTCACAATATATTATACAAATATAATGTCTAACATCTTTGTATTCTATCTCTAGACACTTGTCACTAGTTATGATAATAGTAACAGGTACTACTGAGAGTTTTTATTTTTTGTGCCTTGTTTTCTGCCAAGCATTTCACATGCATCATCTCATTTAGTCATTCCATCAGTTCTGCAAGGTCGCGAATAGAAATAATCCCCATTTGGCCTCGATGGCTCAGTAGGTTAAGTGTCTGACTCTTGACCTCGGCTCAGGTCATGATCTGGTTTGTGAGTCTGAGCCCCATGTCAGGCTCTGTGCTGACAGTGTGGAGCCTGCTTAGGATTCTCTGGGGCGCCTGGGTGGCTTAGTCGGTTAAGCGTCCGACTTTCGCTTAGGTCATGATCTCGCGGTTCGTGGGTTCGAGCCCCGCGTCGGGCTCTGTGCTGACTGCCAGCTCAGAGCCTGGATCCTATTTCAGAGTCTGTGTCTCCCTCTCTCTCTGACCCTCCCCTGCTCACGCTGTCTCTCTCTCTCTCTCCTAGAAATAAATAAAAATTAAAAAAAAAAAAAAGGATTCTCTGTCTCCCTCTCTCTCTGCCCTACCCCTGCACGCTCTCTCTCTCTCTCTCTCTCTCAAAAATAAATGAATGAACGAATAAGAAATAACCCCTAATTTATCGATGGGGAAACCAAGGCTCATGCAGGTTAAATTACTCCAGTTAGCACACATGCACTTGTGCACACACATGTACATGTAGACCAATGCTGCAAGCCAAAACCCCTCTCAGTTTCTGCCGACTCCATAAGCAGCAGGAAGGGAAGAAAGCTATTCTGTTACTGTCTTCGTGACAGGGCTGGAGTGAGTGTGTGCAGAGAAGGTGAATACTTCCAGTCTGACTTGCATCAGTTTATCCCCAAAGTACTGAGACATTTACATTTTTTCTATAGGACATGCTTACGTTACCTAATTTATTGCCTCGTGTAAACATGACTTTAACTTTATACCTTGTGATACAACCGATGGCTTTGTTGTGCTAGAAACAAATGTGTCCCTTTCCTGCCCTCAGTTTTATTATAAAGACACCTGTCCCCGGGATGAATAAAAAAAATAGTCGAGTCTACACCAACCAAATGGACGATGCTGTGCCCCACTTGTTCTCTTCCTATTTCTGTATCCCTATGCTTTCCTGACCACTAAAAGGAGGCGTGGCCCAGGACAGTGGTAGTTTCGCCGGGTGGGGAGTAAGGCTGTTCCATTCATCCAGCCCAAATCTTAACTGAGATATCTGAGATGGAGGGGGGCGGGGAACTGCATGTCTCCCCAGAAAATAGAACTAAGTGGGTCAAGACAAAGCTTCTTGGGGACAACCATAAGCTAGTGTGACAAGTTTGGCTCAAGTGAGTCAGGGGGCGGAGGGCTAAGAACAAAAGGTACCTCCCACTTGACCTCGGTCCCGCATTTGAAAGCTGAGTCCGATCACATTTGTGGTTCTGGTTGCCATTGCTTCAGTTTGCCCTGTTCTAACTGAAAAGTTTCTATTGGAGAAAACAATCAAAGCCCATGTTCTGCCAGGCGCACCCGTCTGTACGGTACCTGGCTGTATGATCTTTCCCACTGAGCACAGGTAAGCTGGTTGTTCTGACAGAAGCCACCTATCTAATTAGGTGAAAAGTGTGCTGTAGGTAACAATTAAGCTTTAAATTAGCAGTGGTTTCCAATTGCACAAAACTTAATCGGGGAGGGGTAAATGGTCACATTGAGTTAACTTGTATTTGCAAATTGGTGTCAAAATCTGTGTAATGGGGAGGAAAAATATAAGGAATTATAACCTAATTCCACAAGAAAAAAAATTAGGCTTCATGAAATACACTTAAAAGTGAAGTGGAAGGATGTTTAAAATCCATTATTTCGATAGAATTGTATGTCTTAATATAAGCATCCCAGATTTGAGAAATATAATAAATAGGATTTCATTCCACTGATATTCTCTCGCTGGTCTCATTCTTTATGCAAATCAGCGAATTATGTCATATCTTTTCAGAGGTAATAGATGCATGCCACTAAATTAAAACTCGAGTATGTGAGAGAAGAGTCACCCAGTGCCTTTCTCCAGGGGCGAGGACTCCATAGTTGCTTTGATATCTTCCCAGAGTTATTTTTATTTTTTCTTATGAAAATTATACCAAAAATTTGCATATCCATCAATCTATTTGGGATTTATAAATATGTATGCAAAAAGCAGATTTTTTTGGCCACCGTCCAGACCTTTTGGGGGCTGCCTCAATTCATTCCTTGTCGAGACAGACATTCTTGGGAAACGCAAACCGATTTTTTTACAGTGCTTGCTTACGCAAAACAGAATCAAGAAGGCAGATACATTGCTATCAAAGGATAGGAAAACGCGAGCTATGTCGCAATGTCAAACCGAAATAGAATTTGCTCCATGCTTTGGGGTATTTCGGCGGCAGCTGTGTGGAAGTCCGCTGGCCTGGGGCCTCCTGTCCTTCCTGGTCTATCCCGGCCTTGGGTACGCTCAGGGAAGTCAGAATCTGGTTAATAGCTACCCTGAGCTGGAAGGAATTTCAGGGAGGCCTGAGGTAAGCACTTCCTCCGATGCTCTGACAAAGAGGCCCATCGGCTCTCTTCCTCATGCCCACCTCTCAGATCATTTTGGACAAAGCAAGAAAAAAAAGATCAGCACTGCAGTATTTGACTCAGAGCCCTTTTGTTGCCGGTGGTCAGGGTAATGCCATGAGTTGGGAAATGAAGATTTTGCCAAATTGTCTATTGCTTAAGGACAGCACTGGCATTATAAGCGAAAAACAAGAACTCTAAACCCCCTGGGATCAGACCTTCCCCAAGATGAGTTTGCCCTTACCAGGAAGGTTGTGAAGTCAGCAACAGCCATACCTCTAGGATGATAGAATGTCATTCTGGGAAACAGCTAAAAAGGGTTTTTTCCCCAATACAGCAAAATATAAGGTGGCATTTAAAAAAGAATGTTTTTATATAATAATAACAACAGGTTAGTGATGATTCTAGAAGGCTTGTAATTCCTCCTTCTGTCGCCTGGCCGTCACCCTCACACACCGCATTCCCAGAATCCATATGGGATATCATAGCCTTGCTTCTTGCTAATGAGACCCCTTTCCTGGTAGGTGAGTGAGAACAAGGCTTCTCAGCATCCTCAAGGCCCTGCCAGTCAATATCGGCAGACCTGTAGGCTCCTTGGATTGGCAGAGTATAACAGGGACCGTGATAACTTTTCCCGGTGCACTGGCTGACAGGAGGCACAGCTGTTACTGTGTCACCAGGGACCCAAATAGGTGCTACTTTTGAGTTTCTAATCCTTACCTCTCTCTGGTTACTTGTCCCCAGTCTCTTCAGCTTCAGGATCACAACCATGTGATCACCTTAAGATTTTTAAAAGCATTTTCCCCCACTATCTTCTCCACTTTTTCTTATGAATATGCTCAGTCACTCATCACTCAACTTCTGGACCATCCGTGTAGCATCCTCTAGACTTCTTGCTAAACAATTAGGTGTTGTGTGTTCAAAAGAGATTTCATTGTTTGACCTGGGAGGGATCTTTGATGATACAACGGAAGGTTTGAGATCGTGGAATTACACCTCAGAGACTCTTCTGGAAGGATGTGAAAAACAGGGTAGCTGCTTTTCTTTTTTTTTTTCAGACAATTAGACCATTTCCTCTTCTTTTCCTGTGAATTGTATACGTTTGCCAACATAGTTTACTAACCCATTAGGTCTGGCTATTATTCTCTTTCCAACCCTCTCCATATTCTCTGTGTTTGTCAGTTTGGAAGATCTTAAAATAGACACGGGATCAAAGTTTCCTAAGTAATATTTACTACATGGAGAGATTGTCTGCTAGATCTGCAATTTCAGTGCTTACATTTTAAACACTTTTGAGGAGATTCAATAAAGAAGACATTAGTGTTTTGTTTTGTTTTTTTTAATGTGTGGTCTTCTCAATGCTGTTGTTTATATCTGCCCACATCTTCAAGTTGTCAGGATTGTTTTGAATCGCAGTGACACTCTCCAAATGTAGTTGACACTCCACCCACTTGGTGCTATCCACAAACAGTGAGTACATTCTCTGAATGTCATTAGTAAACATGAAGTCCGATTCATCAAGGAAAAAGCTGACAGAAGAGCCTTGTTGAAAAAAAAATCTCAAATGAGGATTAGAAGATGTATATTTGCCACGGACTAGTTGGCTGGTCGCTCATGTGCTTCTCCAGCCTTGCAATATTACTAATGTATAATATGGGAATAGTGATTTCTCCCTAGAGTCCTAGAAAAATTCTTATTCAAGCATTTCTGCTGAGTATTTTTTATTACATATAGCGTTATGCTAGAAACTGAGAAGGATATTGACAAAAAAGGTTGCTACCATCTAGGAATCTAAGATTGATCTCTCTATCTCTTTCTGCCTGTGTAGACCAGTTAAGACACAGTAGCACTTCTTTACTTTTTTAGAGGATTTCATAGCTTTAAAAGCTATTATTTGTGTGTGTACAAAAGCATCTGTACATATATTCATGCGTAAGTCATGTGCTGACACACGCATATATGTGTGTATTTATAATTTTATTTAATCCTAATAGCAATCTTGTGACACAGAGAGTAATGACTCCACATCAGAAATGCAAACCCAGAAGCTATAGGATTTTAAGCAAAATACAAAAACTAGGATCTCAGCATAGGTCTCTGGATTCCAAGCCCTGTGGTCTTTCTATTGAAGCAGAAATTATTTTCCTAAACCAGTGTAAAGATGAGTCTCCAAAGTGTCCATATAACTGCTAAATTATGTGGAAAGCTTCTTGGAGGGAGTGAGGCTTGAGATTTTGGCCAGTGTAGAAGGAAGGGTATCGCAGGCAAAGAGAGGAACGTGCACTAGGGTTCGAATGTGATTTTGGGAAAGAAGAAAGACACTTATCAGTGTTTTTACATGGAAATAGTATGATCTAGTGTTTCGGTACCCGGGGTGTGAATGTGAAGAGTGTGTGGGTTTGGATCTTTTCTGAAGGATTGGGTTACGTGAGCAATTATAACATAGTGCAGGAGGAAACTGGCACTTCAGGACGATTAGGAAGAGACTGTGGAATAAGTTACAGCATGGAGCTCGAGAGATGAAATAGGACTTCTGTATCCTTCAGGCATGAAATGCCAATGGGCAAAGGTGGATAAATATAAGGACCCTTTTGAAGGACTTGGTGATCCATCAGCAAGTCTAGTGTTAAGGACTGGGATTCTAGGGGCACCTGAGTGGCTCAATCAGTTGAGTGTCTGACTTCAGCTTAGATGATGATCTCATGTTTCATGAGTTCGAGCCCCGCGTTAGGCTCTGTGCTGACAGCTCAGAGCCTGGAGCCTGCTTTGGATTCTGTGTCTCCCTCTCCCTTTCTGCCCTTCCCCTGCTCGCATTCTGTTTCTCCCTCTCTCAAAAATAAATAAACGTTAAAAAAAAAAATATTGGGATTCTAGCTCTACTTAACTAGCTTTGTGACCTGGACAAATTGTTTTATCTTATCCAAGTCATAGTAGTTCTTGCTTTATCGGGCTATTTTGAAGATGAATGAAATAATACACACAAAACTAATCTTAACTCAGACCTAGCATTTAGAAAACACTCATTAACTATTAGATATGTGTTTGTAATTATTATTAACTGTAAAGTTGCAAAGGTAAGATTTTAAAAACTGACACGTGGTTTGAGTGTTATAATTTTTTGAAGGAACAATACTCAATAACGATGGTACTGGAGTGTTCTAGCTAATAAGCAACCAGTACCTGCCTTCTCTGTGGATAAGGTTAATTTTAATTTGAACGGATGCCAAGGTAATAAAACAGATAACTGCCTACAGATCTGTACAAATCTTAAGAGATAGGTAATAGTGGAATAATAGTGATTCTGTTCTTGAGCCAGTTCCTTGTATATTGCAAGACCTTTGTCACTGTCGTGACATTTAGACATAAGAGAGTAATTTGGGGCTTCACTGAGGTTAACTTTAGATTTAGAGTTTGGCAAAGAGTGAAGAGTAAGTGCTTTCCATTTGCTCAGTGAGTTCAAACATGTAGTCCCCATGGAAAGGCTGAGGATGTCTATTAGCTGTGTCAAAGACTGCAGGAGGAAGGCATCAAGTAAGGCGAGGGAGGCTCCTCTCATCCTACATGGAGGTGAGCTAGGAGGTGGTATTTTAATGATTCTTTAAAGCACTCAAATAATCACATCACTTCGGCAGATTTTCCTCTCAATATATAAATGACAGTCAATTCCAGGAGCAATGTTTAAAAAGTCCAAAAGGATATAGAATATACCAGGTGGAGCAGAAATCATCTCTGGTCTTCAGAAGGAGGAACTGAAATTACCACACCCCCATGTCCCCACTCAGAAGTACACTCTGTTCAATTTCAGCATGAATAGCCTGGCTGCACACTGCAGTTCAGTCTCCTACGGCTTCCTAAAGGCAATTTGAGGAATAGGCTGCTGCCAATAGAATATAATGTTGGCGGAAGCAGAGAAGCCCACGTGCCCGAAATATCCACTCCTCAAATTATTAACTGTGCCTGGGTAATATTCTCTAGTAGGCTGCGATTAAACTTTATATGTGTTCTATTTTGCATTGCTGTGGACTGATTTTTTTTCTAGAATCATACAATTGGAAGAAAACTTACCCCCCATAGTAGTGTCACTTCCTCCTCCAGTTGGGACAACAGACCCTCAGGCTCAGAAGCTCATAAATTCCTTTGAATCTCGTTTAGCATGTGCCTTGGTTCTTGGTGTCTTATGGAAGCATGGCAGTTTGTTCTGCAGCTGATGCCACCGTGGTGACTTGCAAGAGGAGAGAGAGAGGAGGGGAGTGTGATTGAGAATCAGAAGATGGTGATTCCCTGGCAGGGCGTGTGGGTGGTGAGGAAAGCTGAGGAAGCAGGCAGGAGCGGGTACCCAGTAAAGAGAGTGCTAAAGTGGACACGTGGGAAAAAACGTGGTCTAGCTCACCTCCATGTCCAAGACCATTGCTACTGAGAAAGAATGTTTCCAACATCGGTTCCAGTTCAGTTAGAGGTTTCCCATGGCCACCTACCAGCTTTAGTCAGGGCTACTGTGGGGGAGGGGGGACTTCTCCATCCTGTGATATCTGAGAAACAAGATAATTTTGGACTGACCCAAAACCATTTCCTATGGTCTAGAGACTGCTTGAAAACACCCTTATGATAATATGTTTTGTGTATATAGTATATGTGTATCTGTGTGTGCTCTGCTCTGTGTGTAATATAATTACATAGAAATTGGTATTATTTTATTATATATAAACTTATGCATTACATAATATATTTATAGATAAGCATATATGTATCTATAAATATATATTTCTATTTTATTTATTTATTTATCTATCTAACTAAAATGAATTGAAGAATTAATTTCGTATAGAATGGGCATCTAAAGCTGCAGAATTTTGAAGATATAAATTTACCTTCCTCCTTTTACAGATAAAGAAACTGAGGGCCAGCAGAGTCTTGGGAGAAGGCACAACCCTACCTAAACCTTACATTGCTCTCTCCAAGCCAGGACACCCTCTGCTGTACCCCTGAATCTGGCACAGTGGAGGGGTGAGGCTGTAGGTGGATCTTAACAGCACACCCTGAGGGTAATTCTGAAATGTTCCACCTCCAACTCTGACCTGATATCCACTGTAGAAGGCCCAAGAGAGAAATGTTAAGAAGTAATTGCCTTAGAGAGTGTAATAAAACTTCAACAGGAAACCTACATGACATTAACTTGCTATCAAATGCAGATGAATACCAGGTCTAACAATCGCATACCTGTAACTGTGATCCTAAGGAACTGTCTAGCCGGATCCCACTCACAGTAACGGGTCTTTCCCTTCTATTTTCCCTCCTATTCATTGAGATCGCTGGCCTCCACTTTGCTTTAAGGTTAAGTTGTAAGGGGCAGGAGAAACAGTCTGTGTTCAATTATGGACTCTTTTCAAAGAGAAACACCTACCCCTCTCTTTACCGGAGGCTGTTTATGGGATGTCCTCCACTCCAAGGCAATTGGAAAACCCTGCTGTTTGGATAACATTGCTGTGCAGGAAGGATCTTTCTTCTTGAAAGTCTTCCTGAGTCTTTCTTCTTGAATCCAAATATCTTTACAATTGACTCACTTCTTTCTCTTGTCTCTGCCCAGTCCTGTTAGCAGTTCTGGGAAAAATAGCAAATGAGTTTAACATTTGCAGCCAGTGGCTGGAGGCCACAAGATCAGGACACTTAATATGATACGGTTAGCTTTGTCTCAAATTAAAATTGGAACCAGTAATGTCTTAATTCTCTTGTCTAGACAATTGTCACGGCTGTAAATTACCATCATAATAGCCATTGAATGGTTTATAATGACCTTACCAAAACATTATCTGCCAATCCTATAAACTTTCTGAACATGCTGTTTAGTTTATCCTAATTAATCTATTAAGAGAGGACATATACATCCTGCTTCCTCTCCCCAAAGGGACATTTGTGGATTCAATGCCTTTCTCATTGTTAATGCTCCCTCTAAACTCACCACTGATCTAATTCTGTCTTCTGTCTGTCTGCAACAAATTTAATCAGAAAAATCATTATCCAAATGTGATGTTCTTTCCGTGTTTGAGACAGAGACTATTGTCTCTGTAGACTCTGGTGCTATTCCTTCTATGTGGTGAATAGCTGTTTATATACATTTTGTTCAGGGTAGGGATGGTAGTTCATTGCATAGGCCACTAATAACTGTGTGCAAAAATGAGTTTCAATGAACTCTTCAAACAAAAACTTGAAAGAGTTCCAAATGTTCAGGAGATAGGCCTCAGTACCTAAAGGCTTGTCTACAAAGTATGTGAGCACAGACTTTAAACCAAGCTGAGTAAGAAACCAATTCACCTTATAATGCGTGTGTCAGCTAATTATATAGTTATAAGCTCAGCTAATATCTAAACTGCCGATGCCATGCCCCTGTGTATGTGTGTATGGGTGGGTGGTGTAGGGGGAGGGCAGTGGGCTAAGGCAGTAGAGGGGAGAGCAGATGCCAGAATTCATCAAGGAAATGTCTGAAGTCCTTGTTGCAGGACTTCAGTTTCTTCAGGTATCTGCCAGGAATGTTCTTGACCTTTCTGCGTGAGAAGCTTGGGCTCATCCTTTGTGTTGCCTCCATTTTTTTCTCCATTACAAACTTCTGTTATTCGTACAAATACAAATTTGTATTCTGTTATTTGTACAAATTTCTGTCCTTATTGCCATTATAAAACACACAATTTGGTTTTTCAAAAAACACATTACTTCAGTGTTTTCTTTTATCAACCAATCTTTCAGTTCCTCCCAATATTTTAAAAAATTGAGATATAATTTTCATACCATAAAATAATTCACCCTTTCAAAAGTCTATAACTCAGAGGCATTCACTATTTTCATGAAGTCATGTGAACATCCTAATTCCAGAAAGTGTTCATCATTGCAAAAAGACGTGCTTTCTGCATTAGCAATCACTCTTTATTCTCCTGCTCAGTCCCCCAGGCCTGGAAATCACAAATCTGCTTTCTGTCTGGATTTGCCTGCGGTGGCCATTGAATATAAATGAAATCATGCAATATGTGGTCCTTTTCTGTCTGACTTCTTCCACTTAGCATAATGTTTTTAAGGTTCATCCATGTTGTAGCCTGTATATATTTAATTCCTTTTTATGGTAGAGTAGTCATCCATCATAGGGATATACTACATGTATGGCCTAATATTACATTATGGTCATATATTGCATATGTGACCTAATATATGACCTATCCTGGGGAATATTCTATCTGCAGTTAAGAAAAAAAATTTTTTTGAAAAGACTGCTCTGTGTATGTCTGTTGGATCTAGCTGTTTTATAGTGTTACTCAACTCTTTTATTTCGTTGTTGCTCTTTTGCCAAATTGTTCTTTTACGTAAGTGTGCAACTATTATTACTGAATTGTCTACTTCTCCCTTCAATTCTGTAAGGTTTTGCGTCATGTATTGTTTTTTTTTCAGGCTCTATATTTAGGTGCATATGTACCTATTATTATGATGTCTTCTTGATGGATCGGCAGTTTTATTCTTATAAAATTTTCTTTGTGTCTAATAACAATTTTTGTCTTTATGTTTTGTCTGATAGTAATATAGTCATTTTAGCTGTCTTTTTTGTTATAGTTTGCATCGTATATCTTTTTTAATCTTTTTATTTTTAAACTATGTGTGACAGATATAAAATGTATCTCTAGTGCAGTGTATAATTGGGTGATGTTTGTTTATTCTGTCAATCTCTGCCTTTGATTGGAGTGTTTATTCTATTTACATTTAATATAATTAATTATAAGGTAGATTTTACATCTGCCTTTTTTATACTTGTATTCTATTTGTTTTATTTTTCTCTTTATTTCTCCATTACTGTCTTCTTTTGTGTAAAATAAGTGTTTTCTAGCATATTGTTTTAATTCCTCTATTTTCTTATTATATTTTAGAGTTATTTTCTTAATGTTTACCCTGAGGATTACAATTAACATCTTAACATAAGATCTAGTTTGGGTCAGTAGTATAAAAACTTTACTGCTACACAGCTCCATTCCCCCCTGTTCTTTGTGCTTTGGTACATTTTAAGTACAGACATTTATTTAAATCTAGCAACATAGTTTTATAATTGTTGGTTTATGCACTTATCTTTCAGATAGAAAAAAGTTACAAATCAAAAGCACATTTAGGTTATCTTTTATATTTACCTATACTGTTGCCTTTACTGGTGCTTTACATGTGGGTTCTATTTGTTGTCTAGTATCCTTTTATTTTAGTCTAAATCCTTAGCATTTCTTATAGGGTAGCATTATGAACAATGAATTATCTCAGTTTATCTGGCAATAATATATTCTTCAGTTTTGGTGAATAGTTTTGTTAGATATAGAATTCATTTTTCTCTCTAAGCTTTTATTTAAATTCCAGTTAGTTAATATACAGTGTAGTATTAGTTTCAGGTTTAGAATTTAGTGATTCATCCCTTAACATACAACACCTTGTGTTGATCACAAGTGCCCTTCTTAATACTCATCACCCATGGGGCGCCTGGGTGGATCAGTCAGTTGAGCATCCGACTTCGACTCAGGTCATGATCTCTCGGTTTGTGGGTTCAAGCCCCGCGTCAGGCTCTGTGCTGACAGCCAGCTCAGAGCCTGGAGCCTATTTCAGATTCTGTATCTCCCTCTCTCACTAAACCCTCCCCTGCTCTCTCTCTCTCTCTCAGAAATAAATAAAACATTAAAAATATTTTAAAAACTATCCACCACCATTTAACCCATCCCCTACCCATCTCCCCTCCAATAACCCTCAGTTTGCTCTCTATAGTTAAGAGTCTCTTTCCTGGTTTGTCCCTCCTCCCTCCCCCTGCCTCATGCTCATTTATTTTGTTTCTTAAATTCCTCATGTAAGTGAAATTATAAGTAGACATAGCATTTTTGATAGATATAGAATTTTTGATTGACAGTATTTTTCATTCAGTATTTTGAATATATCATCTGCTTATCTTTCAGCTTCCATTGTGTCTGATGAGAAATCAGCTATTAATCTTATCAAAAATCTCCTATGATGAGCTCCTTTCAAGATTGTCTCTTTATCATTGACTTTTGACTATTTGATTATGATGTGTCTAGATATGGATCTTTTTAAAATTTCTCCAACATATATCCTTTGAGCTTCTTGGATGTAAGTTTTTGGCCATTATTTCTTCAAAAATCCTTCTTGCCCTTTTCGTTCACCTCTCCTCTAGGACTCTCATAATGTGTGCTGTTATGCTTGATGATTTCACAGAAACTTCTTAGATTCTGTTTGTTATTCTTGATTCTCCTTTATATTCCTTAGACTAGAAAATCTCAATTAATTATCTTCAAGCTCACTAATTCTTTGTTTTGTGAAGTCAAATCTATTTTTAAACCCCTCTAATGGATTTTGTAGCTATTATGCTGTGTAACTATAGAATTTCTATTTTTAAAATAGAGATTCCTTTATCAATACTGTTTGCTGAGACATCATTCTCATATGTTTCTTTAGGTCTTTATTCATGATTTCCTTTTCTTCTTTGAACATAATTATAATAGCTGATTTAAACTCCTCCCTCTAAGAATTCCCATGTGTGGGCTTTCTCAGGGACAGTTTCTATTTGCCATTCTTCCTCCTCCTATTTTGGGGCCATACTTTCCTATTTCTTTGCATGTCTCATGATCTTTGTTGAAAACTGGACACGCTAAATAAAATAATGTGGCAACCCTGGAAATCAGATTGCCCTACACACACAGTTTCATTTGTTTATGTTTGCTGTTGCTGTTTGTTTGTTCTGTGACTTTCTTGCAGTAAAGGCATAATGATTTCTATGTGCTGTTATGTGTGGCAGCTTAGCTAATAGTCAGCTAATGGTTGGCAAGATATTTCCTTTGATACCAGGGTGTTTCCTGAGTGTTTCTTGGTTGGAGAATGCCTTCAATTCCTTCAATAGCTTTCACTGCCTGTTTGCTCAGAGCCTCCAGTTTAGACAGAATTGAGAGACTAGGACCTTCTCAGATCCTCTTGTCTTCCTGCTTCCTACACATATGTGGCCCTCTAGATTCCCAGAAATATTTTGGAATTTGTCAAATACCTCTTTATGCTATTTTTTAATGGCAGTATAAGCAGACTAAGCCCCCAATGGATGACTCATTCCCCAGATTTTCTCTTTAAGTTTTTTGGTCAGCTTCTTGTTTGCTCAACTCTCTGAGGCAGCTCTGATGTTAAACAGTTACCCTTGATTGTTTTTTAAAAAAATCCAGGGGGAAAGATTGTTTACAGTAAGTGATATCTAAGTCAGGTCAACTGAAGGCAAGCCCTGCCAATGGATGTTTCCAGGAAGCTGCCACAGTTTAAACTGACAGTTATAAACTGTCAAATTATAACAAAATCTGATAATGATGTTTTTGGGAGTTTAAAACCTCTTCTGCCTTCTCCAGTAGCTGGTTGGCTGCTCATTCTTATGGTTATCATATTTGCAATGCTATTATTTTCCAAGGCAACAGTGGAACTGGGGAGGGAAGATGGGAACAAGGCAAGTTAAAGAACCATGAAGCTCACTATTCCAGTTGAGATTTAATTGATTGTCTTCAGTAAACATTACTTGGGTTCCTCTTGTGGTTTATTTCCAAAGTTCTTAAAAAGTTGATTTTGACAATATTGCTAGTTGTCTCATTCTCATTGCCTTTATGAAGGCACATAGTTTTGGAAGTCTTTATTCAATATTCTTGCAGTGCTCTCCCATTCAATTAATTTTTGATTAGTATGTGAATTTAATGGACTTCATTGTTGTTTTTCTAACGTTGACCTTACACTTCTCTATGGATGTGAGGTTGTGTCTGAGGTCAATCCCGTGCTCAGATCCAAAGGTAGCCCCTGATTGCCCTAATCCAGCATTCCAACCTTGACACTGTTAACACTTTGGGTTCAATAATTGTGTTTTGGGAGCTGTCCTGTGCTGTGTAGGGTCTTTAACGTCATTCTTATACTCTTCCCAGTAGATTTCAGTAACACCTTCTCCCAGTTAGTGTTTATTTGACAACGGACTTTGTCAAATGTCCATTGCAGAGCAAAATTGCCCCTGGTTAAAAATCACTGTTATCACCACAATAATACAGTCTCATTATTTTAGACAAAATAGTTGATTCAGCAAACAGGACTTATCTCAAAGAACATGGTGCTCCCACTAGCCACAGTTAGTGGTTCAGGAATGGAGATGTAACCAATTTAAGCCAAGGAGGTATGAGGGAAGATTGCTGGAAACAGCTAGAAGAAATGTTTCCTTCTTTTTCCTTCTATGTTGGATTTTGTTAGGATATGAAATCCATTGGGTATTCAGCCTTAGAATGAACCTAAAATGGTACATAATGTGTCTTCCTGGCACACAGTTGACATACAGCTGATATTTAGAGTTTTTATTACAACACAAATTGGGTCAATGCTATGACCTTTGGTTTTCATGAGAACTATTTTAGTTAAACTTTCTGAACTTAAAGACATCGCTCAAAGTTGGAAGGGATTCTACCTTTATAATGGCTCTCCCACATCCAATCCCTCCTTTTCATCACTTCAAGTCTTTAGTTCCTTGTAAGTTTTAGTTGGTTAATTGAAACACTTTTCATGAAATGGTTTCTCTCTCTCTCTCTCTCTCTCCTCTCTCTTTTACCTCTTTCCACTTCAGCTCACCTACCAGCATCTTCCCAAAGCACCCCTCTGATTTTATCACTACTCTGTTTAAAAAGTTTCAAGGTCTCTTTACTATCTACACATTAAATCCAACTTCTCGGCCTTTTTTTTTTTTTTTTCTTCAGTGTAACCAGAATTAACTTTTCAAACCTATCAGCCTCTACTTCTCTTCTAAGTTCTAAACTTTAACTAAAGGGGAACATACACCATTTCCACAGCAGGTTCTACATTTTCTGGCTCTGTGCAGTTTCTTATGCTGTCTTTGACACTAGAATATTTAAGATAATAATGTAATGAAAACAAGTAGTGTTAATTGAACACTAATCCTGCGCCAGATATTGTACTTAATCTCATTTAATTATCCAAAACAAAAGCAAAATGAAATGTTAGCAAAATGAATTTCTGAAGTACTTCTGTTTTGCCTTCTGGCACATAAAGGGAATTATGACTTGAAGAGGTTAAATAATTTCCCCAGCTTACGCAGATAGTAATTGAATAAACTGGAACATGAACTTGGATCTTTTCAGTTGACCATATTCTTATTCTTAACCACAACATTACGTTGTTTTCTCTTTGCTTCTCTTTATTTTTCCTCTTCATTTCTCTCTGCTGCAGGTCTGATATTTTCCAGTTTAAAGGTATATGCCAGTTCATCCATAACATGTGTCCCAGTCCTTCAGTTGAGAAACGATTTCTCCCCTCTTTTCTTTTATTGAATCCAACACAATCCCTGGTACGTCATGAGAAATGATCAATATATGTTTTAAATAAAGGAGATGGATGAATAAAACTTGGAGCCTAGGTATCTTGTTCTTTTATTTCATCATTGATATAAAGAGAAAACTCAAAACTGCACAGTATTTTTCAGATAACAGGCACCTTACCATTTGTTAAATTGAATGAATTGCTGAAAATTCAGTAGATCAGCTTGTTGGGTGTCCATTTCTCTTTGTGATTCTATTATGAGACCATAGCTATGTGTGTAAGAGCAGGCTATGTAAGCATCTACCTATGAGGAATGTCCGTTACTTTTTGTGTTAACCTGTGCAGGTGAGCAGGCTGGAAGTTTATTGTTTTGTGGTTAAGAGAGAGAAAAGTCCTCAATCTTAAATATTTACAGAAGAATTTGGAATCTCTAAGTATGCAAATGGCTGTAACAGTGGCTTTCCTTCCACAGAGAAGTTATTTTATAGGCTGTCAGTATTAAAAAACAAATCCGTTCAGTGGTGTGTCTGTTTTGCTTGTCCCAAATGAGTGTTATTTAAGAAGAGCAAGGTCAGGACACTAAGGTGGAAAAGACAGAAGCTAAGAAAAAGATAATTGGCAAGGATGGAGACTGGACGAAATTAGATGTCTGAGCTCCCAACCCAGGGATGCTGTTGCTGATGCCATTGGTCTGAGTCAGCAACAAAAATCCGTAAGTCGATCTGGCCAGACTCGGGCACCCCAGCAATTCCAATCAAGTTGGTAATTCTATGATTCTATGATTCTATTCTATATATTCTATATACATATGTATGTATGTATATATATATATATATGTATATATACACACACACACACACACACACACACACACACACACACCATATATGCTGATGACCAAAAAGGATTTAGGTGAAACATACTACTATATGACACACCCTGTAACTCAGATTAAAATACAAAAGTCAAGTAATAAAGGAAGAAAATAGGAGAAAATAAATTTTTTAAAAGGTCTCTACTGACAAGGTTAAGGGACCACAGGATATCATAGTTCAGTGCCCTGGAACTAAGGCATCTGCAGAGAGAAACTTTTTCCTTCCCTAACTTCTAAGAAATGTATTAGAGGTGAAATGACTTTAGGAAGCATTTAGGAAGAGAGCATAGCCCAGGTATATTCTAAAGCTTGAGCCTATTGCCTAACTATCAATCAAAATAAGTCTGGAAAATGGAAATGAAAAATGCCACATTACATAGCATATATTTTGAAAAGTTTAGAAAATTTGTTCTCTTAGGAGCAGCCCCCTCTTTAAGGATTTATGTTGCCACCTGTTCACTTCTCTTCATATTGTCTCGTGGCCTTTCTGAAGTCAATAAATAAAATTATTTTTCCAATGATCATTTACTTGTTTTCCCATGGACCCAAGACCTCAGAACTATGAAAGAAAACAGACAAGAACAGTTTCCTTTGATCTTTTTTCTTATTATGGTAATTATTTTAGCGTTATGACCTTCCTGAGCTTAAGAATAATGCATGTGCTTTTAGAAAATTTGAAAAAAATATGAGGAATCAAGAAATGTGTGTCCATAATTCTAGCAATATTAATTTCTTGGTGTATTTTTCTCAATACATTTTTAGCTTATGTAAAAACATATGCTTACTTTACTTGACATTTTTAATGTTATTAAATTGCCACACGTTATTGAAAAGCCCTTATTTTTAATGGCTACAAAGCACCCCAGCATATGGATATGCTCTGGCTTTTTAAAGCATCCTGTTAATATTGAACACTTGGGAGATTTCCAACTTTCTCGGTTGTGTGGCACTTCTATGCAGAACTTTTTGTGAGCATTTTGGCATATCTCCTTATAACTATGTTATGATTGTTTCTAAGAAGAATTCATAGGTCAAGAGATACGAACATTCAAAATTATTTTGACAAATATCTCCAAATTACTTTTCAAACTCTTACATCAATTTACATTTCTGCTAGCAATGTCTGAATGCCTCTATTTCACTGTGCCCTCATCTGCTTTTTAATTCCTTGTTCATCTCATAGGTGAACATTGTATCACATTGGTTGAATTTGTATTATTAAAAAATATGGATCATTTGTTTTGCTCATATTTACTAGCCATTTATCTTATTTTGAAAACTGTCTAAATTGCCTTCTTACCTCTCCATCATCATTTATCACTGCTCTAGTTCCAAGGAATAGAATCTTTTCAATAAAAGAGCTTCAGAGGCAGAGTGAGGGTGGTCCCTCACTAACCATACATGTGAGTGGCGTCCATTTACGATACATGTGGGTGCAGATGGATGGAGGGATGGTACCAAGCACTCTACATAGTTAGAGATGTGCATTTGCCTGCCTCCTACCTGCCTTTGTGGCTCCTTTCACCTTGTCACTTCCCCACTCCTTTCCATGCATCTTTCACTATTTTGTTCTCTCCTCAATTTAAAATTGTTGACATGCTTGTATTGTACCAGGATTGGTAAGCTTACGTGTGTCTCTGGAAATAATGGTCAACACATTACCGTTGTTCCGACTTGTCTAATGTGCCATTCTGCCCTTCCCTTGCACATTTTCACTGTTCCAGGACATTTCCACCATGTCTGCATGGGAGGTACCTATGCATAGAGCAGGGTCTCCTTTATTCAGTTGCCTTTGAGACAGAAACCTAGTGGGTGAACAAAAGTCCTATGGAACTATTCAAAGAAGGCTAACTGTTCTTTACTTTTACTTTATCTCTTTCAAAGTCATTCATGGTTGTTAAATTTTACCGAGGACCTTCTGTGGTAGCCAGCCGGGTGAGCTTCTGTGTTTTAATAGCTCACCATGAAAGACATGCTATTCTCTTTATTTTATGTCTGAGCTCTGAAAACGGTGGCCTACCTGTTAGCCTATTTTCCCACTGTCACCTTGCTAATAGAGAGTGGATTTGAACAGAAGTCTGACTGACTCTGAAGTCCATGTATGGCCTCTCTGCTATATTTCTTGAGCTATCCAGCTATGGGTGGAGATATTTCTGCTTGTGTCTGTTGTCTGCTAATGTAGCACACAGACTCATGTGGGGTAGGATGGGGTGTGGTGAGGTGTGAGGGAGGCAAATATTAAACCTACCTTCTGTTCTGACAGCAGAAGATGGAGTTCATTGAGGAGCAGGGGCAAGACTGGCTTTTCTGTTCCCAGCACGTGGTAGACACTAAACAGCTGCTATTACTGAATAAAAGATGCTTTTCATTAAGTTACCGTCTTCTCTCAAACAAGAACAGGGTTAACTGGTCTGTGGGACAGAGACAATCTGGCAATGCCAATCACTTTTCTTAATGACCCAGCCTGTCTTCAGCAATCCGTTTACACCCTCTTAAATTCCAGTTCTTCCAAATGAGGCTACCAAGCTCCCAAGTGGTATGATCAAGATGGATATGTTCTGAACTCTTTGAACAGATGATTAATAAGTGAGAACAGCATTGTACTTTACTTATATTCTCATTCAGAATTTCTGAGTTCTGGAGAAATCCTCAGGGGAATCAATTCTGAACATATTATAGGTAAATCCCATTTTTCAAGTTGGAAAGTTTTTATTATTTCCTCAGTCTTGTGCCTTCTTATCAAACAAATGGCTTTTGTATAGAGCTTGCCTACACCCAGGGCTACAAAGCCACCTGTGGGTAGGAATGACATCTTCTCCATCTGTCTGGCGTGAGTGGGCTTGCATGGGTCTCTGGAAATAGAAGTCAGCCCTCATCTTCATCGCACATTATCTAGTACCTTCTTCTGACTCTTGACTCACATGTTGGCTGTTCCAAGGGCACTGTGGTGTCACAGCACAAATGGGCCAAGTGGATTTAAAAATGAATAAATATAGTTATAGTAAGAATAAGCACATTTGTTCTGATTTTTCTGAAGGCTACAATTATACAACTCTTTACAATAAATCTGCTTCTCAAATCTGAACTTCAGGAAACGATTCAGCAAGAAATACTGAGAAATGAAACTCTATGTTTTAAGTGTTTTCCTTTTAACTAACATGAAACTTGCTAACACTCAAAAGTAGGGGGTCAGCAAACTTTGTCTATAAAGAGCCAGATGGAGAACATTTTAGGCTTCGTGGGCCAAGATGGAAAGTTGAGGACATTGAGTAGGTACTTATATAACAGGAGAGAAGACAGATTTCTGCAAAATATGATGAAATTCAAATAGTAACAATAATAATGATCACTGAGTATACTGTTTTTGTAATATAGGCCTATTGTATTAGTTTTCTGTCACAAACCATAAAATATTGTCACATACTTGGTGGCTTCAACAGTGGAAATTTATTATCTTACTGCTCTGGAGAGCAGAAGTCCAACTTGGACTCACGCCCACCTTCTTCCATCTCCAAGACTAGCAAGGTACCATCTCTCTAACTCTGCTTTTACCCTCACATTTCTCCTTCTTACCATGGCCTGGAAAGATTCTCCACCTTTAAGAGGTCCATGCGATTATGTTGGGCCCACTTAGATAATCCAGGACAATCTTTCCAGCTGGAGGTCAATGACTTAGTTTCCTAGCAGGGATCTAACCAAGTGCCACAAGATGGGTGGCTTTCAACAACCAAACTTCCCTCTCAGCTCTTGAAACTGTAAGCCTAAAATGAAGATGTTGGCAGGCCATGCTCCCTCTGAGACTTTAAGTAGAATTCTCCCTGGCCTCTTTCTATCTTCTGGTGGGGGCTGTCAATCCATGGAGTTTCTTGGCTTGCAGGTGCATCACTGTAATCTCTGCCTCTGCCATCACATGGCCTTCTCCCCTCCTATGTCTCTGTCTCTTTGGGCTTCTTAGAAAGATATCAGTCATCTTGGATTAAGAGCCTCCACTAAAGGCCCCATCTTAACTTGATTACATCTGCAAAGACTCTATGTCCAAATAATGTCACATTGACAGATAATGGGGATGAGGACTTCAACATCTCTTTTTGGAGACATGATTCAACCCCATAGCAGTCCATAATCTTAATCACATCAAGTGGTTGTTAGGACTGTTATGGGGGCCAGAAGCATGCTGGATGTGGAGGAGGCAGAGACTGGGCCATCCTCTGCACTTACATGGACAGCATTGATGTTTGGGTGAAACTGGCTATTTCTCCATGGCATCCCCATTTCTTTAGTACTTGCTATAGGAAAATCAACAGAGAGTGAGGACTTCATGTTACAGACCCACTTCTATCCTATTTGATATGTGGTTACACTATTGCCATAGGCTGCCTTATGAATTCCATCCTGCAGGCAGCCCTTGGATTTCTTTCAGCTTTCATTCCTTCTTTCTCTTTTTCCTTTTTTCTGTCCTTCCATAACATGATTTCCTTGGTATCTCTTCCTCATCATCTACTGTTTCCATGATACCCACTTCCCAGATGATGCGTAGCTCCATGATCAAAAAGTTAATTAGATAAAGTTTTTAATTTGATTTTAAGTTATAATGGTAAATTTAATTTAAAATTAAAGTTAAAATAACAAACGCATGAGTATTCAGTAGTTATATTGGAGAGCTGGGGAGTTTGAGTAAAATTGGTGACTTAAATCAACAGTTGAGCTTTAGTAGGCATCAGGGCCATGTTTTGCACAATGGGAGGATTATGATTCAGTTTGCATTTTTGTTTTCCAACCTTATCAGCCATAATGGTGTTTCTGCAACCCCAATGGCAATGTCTTACTTTTCTACAGTCCTTACTTTACTCTTTTGTCAAGCAGAGCAGGGGCACTGGACTTTAGGCACTCTGGAAGTTAAGACTCTGGACAAGGGAAGGGGATAGGTCAGTCAGGAAGCTAGGGAAACTGGTCAAGGAGGCTTTGGTCCTGTATTTGTGCGGGAGATGAGGCTGTGACGTTTGCAGATTGCTGGTATAGGATGCCTGTGTGAGGTGCTATGGGTCCTATGCCCAGGGGAGGCAGGGGGCGTGGGCTGAGAGACACAGGTGCTATGTGTTGGAAGTGATGAGCCAATACCATGGCTTGTGTTATTTTCATTTATGCTAATTGGGGATATGATTAAAAATTTGTCTGTTTTCTTTAATAATTGATTTAAAGGGGTGTGGTGGTATCAGCCTTTACGTAGAAATTATGAAATAGGGGCACCTGGGTGGCTCCATCAGTTAAGTGTCCAACTTCAGCTCAGGTCATGATCTCACAGTTCATGAGTGCGAGCCCCGTGTCGGGCTCTGTGCTTACAGTTCAGAACGTGGAGCCTGCTTCGGATTCTGTGTCCACCTCTCTCTCTCTGCCCCTCCACCATTCACAGTCTCTCTCTCACTCTCTCTCTCTCAAAAATAAACATTAAAAAATATTTTAGAGAAATTATGAAATGAATGGCACTTTTGTTCTAAGATGGGAACTCATTTTTTTTTTATAAATCCTTCAGTGTTACACTTGCCTTGAATAGCTCTTAGTAATAGACTCTCCTTTGCATGAATACAGGATTTCAAAATGCATAGGTTCCTGAGAAATCACTCCAAGCACACTTTGAGAGTTTTGCTTTTTTTTTTTTTCTGGAAACAACCTGCTGACAAAAGAGTGTAGGATAGATTCAGTACACAGACATCAGCAGATGCAAAATCGGGAGGAAGAGGCAAGGCAGGAAAGGAACAGTATTTCTGAAAAGTAGTGTCGCGGTGGCCCGTATTGACTTAAAAAAGCTACTGATTCCCCTTGAAAAAAGGATAGGAGCACTGACCATTATTCTTTTAGTAAAACGAGGAGCCTGCAATCTAGAGAATGTCAGACACATCGTGAACCAATAGAAAGAACACTAGGATTGAAGCCATAGGACATCATTTGAATTTAACTTGATTCCAATCGGATTTGGGGCGGCTTCTTGAGGGATCCAGCTATAGACTCAAGATCTGGCTGTCTTCTCTACACTACGAATGAATAAAAAAAAGAGTATACATTTTCTAGAAAATTTTAATTTTTCAAATTGGTTTGTTTTATTACTAAACTCTAAGCTCTAGAAGGACAGAGTTCCCACTGGACCAGTCCCTCGCTAAGAATCAATGGTGTGCTTTGAATTCGAGCTAAGTAGCTCCAAGTACTTGTGCACACTTCACAAGTAGTCATTTGTCCATCAATTCAGTGCTGTTCTGATGCTGCAGTAAATGCTTTGCTCACAGATGACTTTTCCTTTTTTATTTTTATTTTTTTTAATTTTTATTTATTTCTAGGAGAGAGAGAGAGAGAGACAGCATGAGCAGGGGAGGGTCAGAGAGAGAGGGAGACACAGACTCCGAAATAAGCTCCAGGCCCTGAGCTGGTAGTCAGCACAGAGCCCGACGCGGGACTCGAACCCACAAACCGCGAGATCATGACCTAAGCGAAAGTCGGACGCTTAACCGACTAAGCCACCCAGGTGCCCCGACTTTTCCTTTTTTAAAACTGACAGAGAAATAGCACATGGTGAGCACACAGAATGTGAGACAACTAATACCTTTAGATTTGTGGAAGTGTTTTAAAAATATTCATGTCCCCAGTGCCTCAAATATGATACGTTTATATTACAGTTTATGCTTATTTTTAAGCTACAGGATGTTTTTGGATTAAGTAGATCCAAGTAGAGAAAGTATTGTCCAAAGCTTGGGTGCATCTGATATGCCCCAGTTTGGCCGTTCATGGCAGCAGAAGCTGACTGGTTTCTGTGTCTATGTGTTGGTGAACATATTGAGTATCCCCTGTGCTTGGTAACTGACTTAACAAAGGCCACTGGTACTAAAAGAGTTTTTTTTTTATGTTGATTTGTTTATTTATTTATTTTTTTTAGAGAGAACAAGCGAGGGAGGGGCAGAGAGAGAGATACACACAGAATCCAAAGCAGACTCTAGTCTCTGAGCTATCAGCACAGAGCCCTATGCTGGGCTTGAACTCATTATTTGTAAGATCATGACTTGAGCCAAAGTTGTACACTTAACCAACTGAGCCACCCAGTGCCCTGCCAGTGATACTTCTGATGGTACTTGCCGAATCGTACTCCCCCCAGATTACCTACTAGGTACTAGATATGCACCGAGGTTTCAGAGCCTCTCTAATTTTGCCTTCTGTTAGCAAGATGATCTCCAGGCAAAGAGTGCAAGTGGTATTGATGGAAGAAATGTCTATCTTCTGTGAACAGACAAGGGCCTTTCAGCCTGATGCTCTTTAATTGTGGGCTGGGCACTTCGCAGAGAACTGTGACAAGCAGACAGGGCAGCAGCCACTGGCCATCCCAGAAGAATGAGTTCATCCAGGGGGAAAAGTGTCCAAAAGACTAAGCAAAGTCATATTAGGGGACTTTGGAACACTTTTCCAGAATGACTGACCAAAGTTCTCTAGCTGATTCCGGTTCTGGTGCCAGGGCACCCTAAAAATACAGTGGTAAAGGAAGATCATTCCAAACTAGCATGGGGGAGAGGCTGGGTTATTTGAGTAGAAAAGCTTATTTTAAATCACTAGTAGGAATTGATTTAATATAGATATGATTTTCTTCCTAAAGTTAAATAGAAATATTTTATGATAATGTCTTAGAAACACATATGTTTAGCTTTAAAAGGTAAATATACATTTTTGCAAAAGTTATTTTGAAATCTCTTAAAATACACAGTGCAGCAGCAAAAGAGAAAATTGAAAGATTTTTAAAATTTTATTTACTGAAGAATAATGAGGGGCGTGTCCAGTCATCAATATATGGGGGGTATCTTGGTGTGGTTCTTTAGAGGATAGCAAATCTTATTAAAAAGTGGCATTAAAACTGTCTTATCGATGGGCAACGTTAAGTCTTTTCTTTAAAAAAATTTTTTTAATGTTTTTTATTTATTTCTGAGAGAGAGAGAGAGACCGCATGAGCAAGGGAGGATCAGAGAGAGAGGGAGACACAGAATCCAAAACAGGCTCCAGGCTCTGAGCTAGCTGTTAGCACAGAGCCCGATGTGGGGCTTGAACCCATGAACCTTGAGATCATGACCTGAGCTGAAGTCGGATGCTTAACTGACTGAGTCACCCAGGCTCCCCACATTAAGTCTTTTCTAATATGGATTTTTAAATTCTGTAACACATATAATTATTTTCTGAATTAAAAAAATGAAACTTTCTTTTGAAGAACTGTTTGCTGCCTGCAATTATTTTATTTATTTTTTTGATCAAATTAAGTATTTTTCAGCAAGATTAAAATGAGAAATAAAAGACTTTAAGACTTGCTATTTTTGTTTTCTTTGTTTTTCATATACTAAAAAAGGACAGACTCTTTGTCTCTTCCTGAAAAGATTTTCTAAGTAAGGAAACATTAAGTCATAGGAAGAAGCTTCCTTCTACACTCTGATGAAGAATCTGATGTTAAAAGCAACTTTACAACTTCTCAATAATTTTAGTGTTTTGAGCTCAACATTCATACTCTCTGCCACAACAAATGCTTACCTCTGGTTTGTATAGTTGGAAAGAATATAATGCTGGGTAGCAGAATTTCACTGAAGGTTTCTTGTTTTGTTTTTTAAAATAAACAATTGCTAAGGAACTTGACATATGGTATCATTTTATGATAACAAATCTGCTTTATAGTCTTGGTCATCATAGGACTTTCACTGAAATGCAGCGCTGAACTGATTGTAGAATAGGTGCTTTTGTGCCAGAAGATGTGTTTGGAAATACCGTACCTTGCTTCTTCTGCTGCTTTTGTCTATAAATGGCTCTCTCTGTAAGTTAGACCAGGACAGCCATCTGCTGGGGCTGAGGACAGAAGTAGTAGCTTTGCTCTAAAAAAGGGGAGGAGCAGGGGAGGAGCCTGGGGAAGGAGAGGGAAGGGAGGAGAAGGAGACGGAGAAGGGGGAGAATGATAGATACGTGGTGANACCCGCGAACCGCGAGATCATGACCCAAGCGAAAGTCGGACGCCCAACCGACTAAGCCACCCAGGCGCCCCGCTAAGAGAGTAATCTTAAAAGTTCTCCTCTGGGGCGTCTGGGTGGCTCAGTTAAGCGTCTCGGTTAAGCGTCTGACTTTGGCTCAGGTCATGATCTCACGGTTCATGGGTTGGAGCCCCGTGTCGGGCTCTGTGCTGACACTCAGCTCAGAGCCTGGAGCCTGCTTCAGATTCTGTGTCTCCCTCTCTCTGACCCTCCCTTGCTTGCTCTCTCTCTCCCTGTCTCTCAGAAATAAATAAAACATTAAAAAAAAAAAAGGTTCTCCTCAAAAGAAAAAAAAATCCCTGTAACTTCGTATGGTAATGGATGGTAACTAGACTTGCTATAATGACCATTTCACAGTGTGTACACGTATCGAATCACTGTGTTGTACAGTTGAAACTCACGTGTCAAATGTTAATTAGACCTCAATTAAAGAAATGAGAGATAAAAAGAGACGATATTTCCTAGAATAGGATTTTTGTGTGCTTGTCAAGACAACAGACATGACACCAGGATCTATCAAAAAAGAATAGTATGATATAGGGGCGCCTGGGTGGCTCAGTTGGTTAAGCCTCCGACTTTGGCTCAGGTCATGATCTCACGGTTCGTGGGTTTGAACCCTGCATGGAGCTCTGTGCTGACAGCTCAGAGCCTGGAGCCTGCTTCAGATTCTGTGTCTTCTCCTCTCTTCCCCTCCTCCACTCACACTCTGTCTCCCTCAAAAATGAATAAACATAAAAAAAAAAAGTATGATCTAAATCACTTTACCTCCTCCTGTATGACACAGACAACTATATCACACACTTTTACCCAATTCTCAGTGATGGAGGATGTGCCAGAGAAGGGATGGAAGGCCCCAGCCGCCTGCTCCGGTCTAGCCCACTGTTCTAGGACCGATGGAGACAAGAGTGCCCCCCGACTGCATGACATTGTGTCAGCCACACACCCACAGGACAGCATGTATGCTCTCTAACCATGTTGGTCATGTGGCAGCCCCTAGCCACACATGGCTATATTAATTAACTAATTAATTGATTTTGTTTTCCTGAGCCAATGCTCCGTTATGGTGGTGTCAGATCAACAGGACAGTGAAGGGGTCTCTCAAAGCACCTAATTAGCCACAGAGTCCCTTGACTAAATCAAACCTGTGGGTTTTTCTTCATTGTTTGAACATCGTCTACATCCTGATGATGCTAAAGTGTCTATCTCTGTCCCATGTGGCTCTAAACATTTAAACTAATTTTAAAAATTCAGTCTCACTAGCCACTTAAAAAAAAATTTTTTTTATTTATTTAATTTTATTTTTTTATAGTTTATTGTCAAGTTGGTTTCCACATAACACCCAATGCTTATCCCAACAAGTACCCTCCTCTGTGCCCATCACCCATTCTCCCCTCTACCCCACTATCAACCCTTAGTTTGTTCTCAGTATTTAAGGGTCTCTAATGGTTTGTCTCCCTCCCTCTCAACTATTTTCCCCCTTCCCCTCCCCTATGGTCCTCTGTTAAGTTTCTTCTGTTCCACATATGAGTGAAAATATACGGTATCTGTCCTTCTCTGCCTGACTTATTTCACTTAGCATAACACCCTCAAGGTCCATCCATGTTGCTACACATGGCCAGATTTTATTCTTTCTCAGTGGCGTGTGGTATTCCATCGTATAGATAAACCACATCTTCTTCATCCATTCCTCAGTTGGTGGACATTTAGGCTCTTTCCATGATTTGGCTATTGTAGAAAGTGCTGCTATGAACATTGGAGTGCACATGCCCCTCTGCATCAACACTTCTGTATCCCTTGGGTAAATTCCTAGCAGCTCACTAGCCACTTTGCAAGTGATCAATAGCCACATGTGGCTGGTGGTTTCTCTGATGGACGCTGTGGCTCTATCATCACATTTCTGTCATCACAGAAGCTCTGCTGGACTCCACTGGTCTCAGGTTCATGGAGAAGTTGAGTTCCTGAAAGATCATCCAATTAGATTCCTTTTGGTTGAGGCTTTTAAGCAGGGCTAGATCACTAATAGGAAACAAGAAAACTTTTTTCTTTTTTTTTTTTTTTTTGGCACATCTTTAAGCAGCAGTGAGAATGTGTAAATACGACCACATAAACCAAAAGAATGGGATGCTTTCTATTCCCTGCAGAGAAGCCCTTGTCATTAGTTTTGCTTTCTGGAATATCTTACAGGGATGATGCTTAATAATGATTGCCTCTCCTTTTATAACTTCCCATTTGGGGCTTATTAATTCCTTTGCACTTGGTTCAGTTAAGAAACATACAAAACTTGGTCTGACGATTTGATAGGTGTCCCATCCTCAGGGGCCTCAGCGACACTGGCAGCGGCACTGAGGACAGGTGTCTCAGGAAGCCTGAGAGGGATAACAGGTGTTGGGTGGGAGATGGGAGGCAGCAGGAAGCGAGAGCTCTTGGACTGAGGACTTCAGGAAAACGTGGTGAAGCGAAACTATGGGCAAAATAGCTCCACCAGCGAGTCTGTGAAAGAGCCGAGGCTGTGAGAGAGAGCAGACCTGCTGGCTTAAAGGCAGAGACCCCTTGGCATAATCTTGTGGTCTAAAGATTACACATTATGGACTAAACCCAAAGGGCAGAGCCAGGATGAATGACAGAGGGAAAGAGTAGGCTGTGAGCGTGTATTTTTTTTCTTCACTCTCTCTGTGTTTGTTCCAGATGCAATTGAGCATCTGTCTCTAATTCTGTTATTTTCTTAACGACAATGTGGTATCTTAAGGTAAAGATCAGCAGCAGCTCATACTTAGCACAAGCCCGATCTTCAAGTGTGTGCTTGGTGATTGAGGCACTTCAAGAAGGGCGTAGACATTGGTCTAGGGGCTATTCTCTCCTGGGAATCTCGACGAGTTGCACCCCCCACCCCCAAGAATCTGCAGAATATTCACTGGGTTTGGTCGGTCTGTCTCCCTCTGCTCATCCGGAAGCCCTGATGCTAGCCTGGCTCAGCTGTGGGTAGCCAGGGCCTGCCTTCAGCAAATGCGTGTCAGCCACAGGGAGAAGTCAAGAGAGCAGATCCTGAAAGCCTCATGTCTATGAGAAAAAGAGCTCAAGATCCTCTGTAAGAAACCCGAAACTATTACCATGCCCTGCTCACTGGATTTGCACAAGGCTTTCTTAAAGTATGTGATGGTTCCTACAGACTGCTTCGCCACATTAACCAAAGAGGAGCTGTGCTTTGTAATCTGTACTGCTTGAGCTCCAAGAGTTAATGGCATTGATGCCATGTTTCCCTCACACTTCACAGGACTTATCACAAATGTGCTCATTACTTCTAAAAATAATAAAATGAAAGCAGTTTCTGGCTCCCTTTCCACAATTTTTGTTTCTCTTTCTCTTTTATCTTTTCTTTTTTTTTTTTTTTAGCATGATAAAGAAGGCAGCTGCTTTTTCTCATGAAACCAAATATATCTCATTTTCCTTTGTTTCTGTCACTCATCTGGCCTATCTTAGTTCTGCAGGAGGGTGATAACTGTTTATAATTCAGGTTGATTTTCGGTTATGAATGTTTCTGCTGCCACATTCGACACGCAGATTTTCAGAGTCCTTTTTGCACAAGTTGCTCTGGGTGCAGAGTCCTTCGTTGGCAACGCTATTCACGTAGGAGAGAACAATATCGATTAATAGAGCTGAGGCCTCTCATTCAACATTTAAAAGCAGGGTTCCACAAAAGAAAAAATAGTAGGACTGTGGAAATTTGGGTCACATTAAAAAGAGAGAGAGAGAGAGAAAGAAAAAAGCCTTATCTCTGCTCACAGCATATCCAAACTGTGTCAGAATGAGCAGAAATGTCGAAGGTAAGAACATATGAACGGCAATTCCTTGAGAATTTTGATGGAGGAAGAAAGGAAGGAGCATAATCCTCATTGTAAGTGCTAATAGCTGAGTAAGAGGTCAAGGCTATTTATATCTTAAATTATCTGGTCCCCTGCACTTGGAAATGTGGCATGTGTCCTTAAATTCAAAAGACCATTTATAGAATAAGGGACAGATAATTTTCCTTTTAAGATGATGTGTAGAGGGGTGTCTGGGTGGCTCAGGCAGTTGAGCGACTGACTCTTGATATTGGCGCAGGTCATGGTCACAGGGTCGTGAGATTGAGCCCCATGTCAGGCTCTTCATTGAGCATGGAGCCTGCTTAAGATTTCTCTCTCTCTCTCTCTCTCTCTCTCTCTCTCTCTCTCTCTCTCGCTTTCTCTCTACCTCTCTTTCTCTGCCCCTCTCCTGCCAGCATGGTCTCGCTCTCAAAAATAAAAAATGATGTATAGAAGACTGTTAGCATTTGAGGAATTAAATGTGTGGCTACTGTGCATTTTGGGTATGAACTCATGATCTATGGTAACTTTTCTCCATTGAGACCCAAATACGAACCTTGGGTACTTCCAGCCTGGCACATAGGAACAAGCCTCTTAGCTCTAAGTGACCACAATGCATCGTCTTCCCAATTTTGCTTGACTCTTTTGCCACATTAGTTAGCTTCATGCTCCCCAGTAATTAAAAACCTTATTCTTTTCAGGGCAAAAAAGGCAAGGTGCACCTGGGTGGCTGTCGGTTAAGCATCCGACTCTTGGTTTCAGGTCAGGTCATGATCTCATGGTTCGTGGGTTCAAGCCCTGAGTCAGGCTCCATGCTGACAGTGTGGAGACTGCTTGGGATTTACTCTCTCCCTCTCTCTCTCTCTCTGCCTCTCCCCTGCTTGCTCTCTATCTCTTTCTCTCTCTCTCTCAAAAGTAAATTAATAAACATTAGAAAAGGCAAGCTTCAACTAGAAAGCCTATTCTTGAGTGTGAGGGATGGAAGCCAAGCTCATAAAGTTAGGGCAGTTTTGATTATGCATGTTCATCAGAGTTCCAGGAAACAACTACTAGAAATAGAAATGTCTGCACCATTTACTGACATCTGTGCACTTAGCTCTGCGTTGGGGAGAAGAGGTCATACAAAGGAAACGTGCATTTCAACCTGCTTTTTTGTAAGTCTGATCATATGAGGCATACCCTTTCCTTCTGTGTTATTTTGTTTCCCATATGAGAGTCACTGATTCATGGACTCATTTATTCACTGAACAACAATTTCCTTGAGCAAGCACCTACTGTGTGCAGATATTCAGCTAGGTACTGAGAATGCAGTGGTGAGCCAAACAGCTGTCCTGGCAATCTACTGGGGAGAAGTTGCTAATTGCACAGCTGCACAACTGCAAAATTTCAAGTAGAGAAATTGAGAACCTTGAAGGCTGATCCCAGGGGGCTATGAAAGACGTGGCGATGGGCCAACTGACAAAGTGTTGGGACTCACCCAGAGATTGAAGGATGAGTGGAATTTGATGAGACACCGGGGGTTTGTAACCTTTGCCCCTCCCTACCCTGTGCTTTTATTTCTTCATTCTCCAAGAATTGTTTACACTGTAGAAGCATATATTTCTAACATGCAAATTAGCAACACTATGCAAACATAAACTTTCATCTTTAATGAAAAGCAGTGGGCATGTTAAGGGCAGGCGTTCAGTAATCTGCTTCATATTTTTACTCATGGTCTATGTGAAGAAACTGAATTTTTGGTTCAGGGTCTTTGAAACTATAATTTGATTGAAAGGGATTCAGTGGCTATATACACTAAAAAGGCATGGAATAAAGGCAAGAAGTTTAAATTGCAGATTATTTTCGGAGCAAAATAACCTGGCTCTTACATTTATTTAATTTTATTGATCCATCACCTGAAGGATTACAGTTTATGTCCTTTGTTTCTCTTACGAATTGATTCCTCCTTAAATATGTCCAGCATCTTCCAAACCATATTTTGAAAAAAGAAAAAGATCTGGTATTTCAGTTTCTAATATTTTAATGAGGATTCTTTTATAGATTTTTCAAAGCTTTTTGGAACTAAAGTCCCACGTGTACATTCTTGTTAGCTCAGTGGGTTCAGTGTTTCATTTACTTTTCAAACGTTTTATTTGCTAACTACCCAGATAGAGAAATAGTGTAAAAATTAAGACAGATTGAATGATTCGCATAGTGGCTACAATAATAGAAGTCCCCAATCCAATTGATATTTAAGTTTAAAAGGTGAACTATTAAAAGTATTGTTTGCATTGTCAGTAGTAGTAGACTTAAAGCACAGTCTGAGGAGACATGGCAAAACCGTCAGTCATGAGTGGCTTCTTTCCAGTGAGTGTGAGAAAAGCTTATGCTTTACTTAAAAGAAAATTTTGGTCTGCACATGGCGCCATATTGCTTTAATGGATACAACCTGAAGTGTGCATTAATTTGCTCTCTGTCAGCCTCCTGGTGTCCAGCTTCTGTCACAAACCCTTGCACGCAGTTCTCAGTGTTCTACAGTCTGTGTGAACACGGAATTCGTGGCCATTGGACCATTGCCTCTAGGGGAAATGCAGGCCTGGGTTCCTGTGAGCCTCTGGTCTCAGCATTTCATCAACTGGTCAATGGATAACCGTGTGTTACTTGTATTTCTGTTAAAGATGCCTTATTTCCAATACATTGATCAATTAACATTGAACTCATGACCAACAGCCTGACCGGAGCTTATCCAACACATGTATTTTCTTTATAAGGGACATCACAGCCTTCTTGTGCTTAGGGACCCCTGACAGCAATGCGGCACCATACTCGAGAGCAATTTTGAGCGGTGAAATCACCATCAAAAAGCACAAAAATGCAGAAAATGTGCCACTAAGTAGGCCACAAAAAAGACACTTGTTCATAGTATGAGATGAAATGAGAAGGCAGAACATCACTTTGTTCAGCCTCAGCTGGAAATGTGCACAGCCATCAGGCGATTTAATTTTTTTCCACTCTGCACCAGTCTGTGAATGACCATGCAAGCAGAGCAAGCATTGATTTGCGGGTTACAAATAAATTTCAGTCAAGTATTGATTTGTCAGTTACAAATGAATTTCAGTCAAGTATTGATTTGCTGGTTACAAATAAATTTCAGTCACTGGGTAAATCTGTAAACAGAAGACCTTCAAATAATGAGATTCGACTGTATTCCTTTTTTTTTTTCTATCCTTACCATCACCATTCTGATTTAGATCCCTGTCATTCAATTTTGGGGTTCCTGCAAAATAAATCTTATTCTTCTACCTCTACAGCCTTGTCTCTTGTTTATTCCCCCTTCTCACTACCACTAATCTTTTCAATTACTTTTATATTGTCTCTGCCCCTCTCAGTTTTTAAATTTTTCAAATTAACTATTATCCTGGCATTCAAGGACTCGCTGGTTCTGTATTTTTCTCATTTTTTAAAATAGCNACTCCTGTGTCCCTTGAGTAAATTCCTAGCAGTGCTGGGTCATAGGGGAGTTCTATTGTTAATTTTTTTAAAACATATTTTTCTCATTTTATAGCTCTCTTCTTCTGTAGACCAGTGCTGTCCACTAGGACTATTTGTGATGGTGGAAATGTTCTGTATCGGCCTCCACTAGCTACCTCAGACTGTTGAGCACTTAAACCATGCTAGTGTACCTGAGGAATCACTAAGTCGGACTCCTGGCACCAGCCAACATATTGTTTGGCACAGACATTAACTGCCTGCTAAGAATGGTCTGTTTATTCTATCCCAAAGATGACTTAACACATTTCTTCTTTCTTGCCTTTACCTCTATAACTTCATCATCTCTCTGTTCCCCATCTTGGTCTTTATTGCCTACTATTTTTATTTCTCTATATTCACATACCACCATGAGGGAAACCACCCATGGCCCACCTCATCCTGATGGAAGGGATTTGTGTGCCTTGAGGTTCCCACAGATATTGTTTTGTTTAATGTCATCTCTTCCTAACACGACTGCAAAGTCTCTAAAGGTGAAAAATGGTCAGCAGTAAAAACGGCGTCTAATATCCAGTGGATATCCAATAGATATTTATTGCTTGCTTGTCAGCAATGCTTTTCAGCACAAGAAAATGAAAATAAAATGTATGCTATTTGGGGTTTGTGGAAGTCAGGATAGGCTGGGAACATAAACACCCCCAGATCTCAGCAGTGTACAACGATTTGTTTCTTGCTAATGCCCTACACTCATTGTGAGCTGGCTATACTTTATCCAGTGTCCTTGCTGATTGATCAGCCTCATAAAACCTGTGCGTGTAAGTGATGTTCCACTGCTGGGTTAACAGAGAAGGAATGTATGACCCTCCTGCATGGAGGGCATCAGAACAACTGGTGAAAAATAACAGTCTACAACAAAAATGAGAGTTTTAAGTTAGGCTTTCACCATTTCCCCTTTAATTCTGGGATAGCTTTGTTAATCCACCTCTCTTCATCTCCCCCTGCTCCAGACTCTTCTTTAAGTAGACTCAAGAATGTTTTGCAGGGATGCAAATCTGATCATTTCATCACCCTGCACAAAAGCCTTGGAAGGTTCCCCAATTCCTCTATGAAAACTGTAAACTCCTAAGCATCGTACTTGTGAATCTTCATAACCCAGCCTCCCCTTGATCATGTTTGCGCCTGTATAACCTACGGTTGTGTGTCCCTGAGTCGCCTGACTTTGGAACAGGTCAGATCACCTACTAGAATACTAATGCCCGATAACCACCCTGCAGAGACCTAGCCCACAATAACTTCTTGGGAATTATTGCCAGGAGCCCTGCAGAGAGAACTGAGCCCTTGCTGTTGTTTCTGTAAGACACAGTGCATACCTCTGGTTATAGCATTTCTTAAACTATAGCATTTCTTCATGTGTTTACACAGCTGTTCTTCTAATTGTTCTAAAGTCCCTTAACCGCAGAGCCTTGACACTAATTTACTCATATTGTGAGCTTAGAGCCTAGCATGGTGTCGGTCACAGCAGATGCTTCATACATACTTCCTCAATGGAAGATGAATAGCGAAAGTTTCTTATCTGGTAAAACATGACATATTATGCAAGATTATGCACCTGGTGTATAATATCTCTTTGCAAGAGGATAATTTATGAAATTAAAGCAAAATTGGTATGATGCCCATGAACTATCCAGCATGCTCTTATTTGTCACCGGTGAAAAGTCGTTAATGGAATTGGGGAGAAAGTTCTTTAAAGGTTTTACGTTTGTTGGAAGTCTGGGCTATGTGCTTTGGCAACATGATGAGCTTTTTTGAAAAGGGAAATCAAATGTTTCACATATTCCGGGAAAATTTTATGAATCCCTCCATGAGAAGTATGTGGATATATGTTTATAGCATAGTTATTTACTTTACTTAGGGACATTTTCAAAGCAAGTGTGTTTCTCTAAGAATTGGAAGTGTCACTCACATTATATAGTGTCTTTGCCACCAACCTACATACAAATGAGAGAGTTCCCACTAACCATCGCGACTCATCAGAAGTAGGAGTTACAGACTTATAGCATCTTCCTAGAAAAGTCTTTACTGAATGTAGAATAGAAAGAAGCTGGGCACCTTCTCACACACAAAGCTGGAGCACAAACATAGTTCATGTGGGGCACGTTTTTGACAGCCTTCTACCCACAAGAGAGACCCAGGGAACCGCAACAATGGCTTCCCGGATAATTTACTCTCTCTGTTCTTTCCATTTTTAAATCAAAGTTCACTCTCAATTAACACATAACAGAGTCTCATGTTATGTTGGGAAATGCCAGAAACTTTACTGGTTATTTTTGAAAATTGGGGCATATGTCCAGTAATGTTTGCCGTATTACTAATATTATAAGCTTGATTGGCTCCTTTGGTTCAAATCTTTGTGATCCTTCTAATGATGCAAAGTGCTCATTTGTAAGGCTAGATTATAGTCTCTGTAGCCTTGGATTTCATAGAAAAGAATTGATTTTTTAAAATGTAATGTTCACTTATATTAATTACTTTGGAAATTTGCTCTCCGGGCTTCATAATGCCAAAGACCAGAATAGCTCACGGCTGCTTTTGCCAAAAATCTGTTTTTTTTTTTTCTAAAAGCTTTCTCTTCAATTGCTTTCCAGTAAATTTATTCCTGTGATCCATTCTTATAATTTATCACAAAATGCCTAAAATAGAAGCCTCATTCCTCCTCTCACCGAGAGATTCTGTGTTCGCTGAAACTTTCGTTGCTAGTTGAAAGAGCATTGTTGGAAAGCTACTAACTAGCTTTCACTTAACTCCAAGTGAAGAGACCTGCAATTGATTCTAGTTCCTTCTCTTAGTATCTCCTAAAATCTGAGACAGAGTGTGCTTCAAACCAAGATGTCTTCCATGTGTTGGCTTTTTGTTGTTCCATTTAATTTTTACATTTAGATTAAGTCGTAGAGGTGTATGAAGCAGAAATCCTCATAGAGTCATGACTCGAACCACTGAAACTTACCTTCAGGATGAAGGAAAATGCAAAATTATGATTTGTCTTGATAAGAAGATTAAAGTCAATGTCCAGAGTGAGTGATATCATTCATGAACTCATTAATGTTCCCAGTAGGTATTTTTTAGTATCTCAGGTTCACCATGCTGGTAATATAAGGGTTAATTAAGCAGTCACTGCTGTCATAGACCTTACACCCTTGCTGAGGAATTCTTTATTTTTTATTTTTACAAATAGTTTATTGTCAAATTAGTTTCCACATAACACCCAGTGCTCATCCCCACAAGTGCCCTCCCCCATGCCCCGCCCCCCTCCCCCCTACATCCATCAGCCCTCAGTTTTTGTCAGCATTCAAGAGTCTCTCATGGTTTGCCTCTCTCTCTATCCCCCACCATTTCCCCCCTTCTTCTCCCCCTTGTTCCTCAGTTAAGTTCCTCCTAATCCTCCTATACGTGCAAACATATGATATTTGTCCTTCTCTGCCTGACTTATTTCGCTCAGCATAACACCCTCAAGGTCCATCCACATTGCTACACATGGCCAGATTTCATTGTTTCTCATTGCCGTGTAGTATTCCATGGTATAGATAAACCACATCTTCTTGATCCATTTGTCCGTTGATGGACACTTAGGCTCTTTCCATGTTTTAGCTGCTGAGGAATTCTTAAACAATTTTCTATTATCCGTATTCTTTTCCTTGGGATGATAAAGCTAATGGAAAGTCGGTTGCAGAAATATTGATATTTACAACTAAAATGTTATTAAATATAAAGGACTTCCCAAAAAGCTTGCCCCTGGTTGGTTTCCTTCATTCTGAAGACATGAAGATATTGACTGTGTCACTGTAGGATTTCTCCCTGGAAGGTTGTATTTGCGTCTCTCCCATCTCGTTAGCTAGACGGACAGCAGGGATACAGTGGTGACAAGATAGTCAGTTACACAACTGGAAACAGGCTCAATTTTCCCTCAAGAATGGTAATAATTCCTTGTTGAGAGTGAGGAGAATCTTCCATGGAAAAATAGATGTAGAATTCTGGCAGCCGCTCTTCTTTTCCTCCCTTCTTTTATCCTTTTTATGTTTATTTTTATTTTACTCATGCATTCCTTTCTTCAAAACGTTTACCTAATGCCCAATAAGTTGTAGAAGACATCCTTGTGTTAATTAGGCACTTGAATTTTGAGGAACAGTTTCTCCTTTAATTCTGCTTTCCTCCATCTCTCTCTCTCTCTCTCTCTCTCTCTCCCTCTCTCTCCCTCTCTCGGGAATACCCTCTGTTTCTCTTCCTCTCTTAATTTTTCAATGCTAATCTTAACTATCAGTGTTACTCTTAATGTCCTCTGAGCAGAATGCATACACGATCTGATGTGGTTTTGAAGATTGTCCAGCCAAATCACTGAAGCTTAGTGTTAAGTTCCTCTGTTGAGCCATAATTTAACAACATGCTTTGAGCTACAGTTGGATGTAAAGGTTGGAAGAGGCTCTCCACCAGCTGTTTTACCACCTTATAACCACTTTTTTTGCCACCAGAAATAGATATGCACTGTGGCACTCCTGTGCTCCAAATCACACCCTCGCCATGCCCAACAGTGAGCCTTAGGCTTCTTCTCCAGGCCCTGCACTCTCTAGAATTCTCCTTTCTCCTATTCTAGTGACTTTGGGCTGTTGGTTATGAGGGGCTTGTTTGTATTTCTAAATAAAGGGAAGAAACTCCCCTCCTTGGGGGGCATGTTTTCCTCTTCCCAAAGCCAGGGAAGAGAGGTTCCAAGAGAAGGCCTTGTGAAGTATAGGCCATCTGCTGGAAAGGAGAGACATCTCTTTCCCCAGTTGGAAATCAGCTCAAGCAAAGACCAGCTCACGTAGCCCTCCATCTCCCTGAGGTGGGGAGTGATGGGAAGAAGGCTGGATGTGAGGGGCACCAGCACGAGTGGGTGCTGCATGAGGAAGCCAGGCCTCTCCCGCTACACGTGGCGTGGCGAGGATGCCAAGTCTCCTGGGCGTGAGCTGGATGGTGCGGACTTTAGCTGGGCTAGAACCATCTCACTATGAGAATATCTAGGGAACTGTCCCTGGAAGGAGAGACTATAATATCAAGAAACAGTGGGTGGGCCGTTAATGGTGGAACCTTAAGAGTGGGGAGTGTGGGGAGGCGCCACACCTGCCACGTCCACCAACTGTACAGGGGGTGTCTCTCAAGGCCCTAAAGGACCAAGAAAGAAAGGACCCAATATGTGCCATTCCTTCTTCCCTTCTTAGAGACCCAACAAGGAAGCCTAGCAAACTGAAGAGGAAGTGGGTATGCCGAGAGCACAGTGTCCTGCTCAGGGAGAGGGACAGCTTTGAATGAAGGACACTGAAGTTTTAAAATGACCTGGATGAAGTTTTAATAACCAAATACTCTGCCCAGCAGGGAAGGAGGATTGACATTGCATATCTAGGAATATTAATTAGGAAAATAAAAAACTCAAGGGTGTACCTCATTGAGATGAGGCGCTTTAGTAAACTGGTGGCGAATGCTAATTTTCTTGGTATCTGGCAGAGAAAGCTTTTAATTGTAAGATCTCTTACAGTACAAATTCAAAAGAGAAAGTAAAGCCTGAATAGAAATACAGCCAATATTGACTGTCTACTGCAGTTGGCACTTAATTAATCAGATGTATATTAAATTTCACTGTGGGTCAGGTACCATGCAAGATGCTTGGAATACAAAGGTAAATAAGACGAGATCTCATAAAGCAATAAGCACATAATTATGCTACAGTTTGATGGGCACTATAACAAGTGAACAATGAGCTGTATCCCTGATTTTATTGCTGATGGAAGATCTAAAATTCCATTGTAGACATGGCTTCCTGCAAACCCACTGAAGAATAATGGAGAAGAGCTGTTATCTTCTTTTGGGAACTATTGAAGCTATAATTAATAAAGAATTATGCCATCCATCTCTCAGTTCTGTATTTTGAACTGATGTTAATTTCTTCCCGCTGCACCCTCTCCCCATTTGGAGAAGATCTATTTCTCCTTTGAGGGCTTCAAAGTGCCACTACCATGAACTTCTTCTTGATGGCATCAGATTCAATTAATGTCTTCTCTTTGCCTTTATAATATTTTGTTCATATCACTAATTATCAAATTTGCCATATTCTATTATGGCTAGCTTTTTACATGTCATATGTGAATTTGAATTTTGTTAATAATGGGAAAAATACAATTTGATTGATATTGAATAATTTATGGTGGTTTCCAAATGTGTTCACTCTGACTTAATATAAAGCTATAAATCAATTTGTAGATCCTCAAATCAATATTGGAATCCTTAAAATAGAGTCACTGTTTGATCTCAAAGGTTTAACTATATTTACATTCTTGTTATTCTTTACGGATGCTAAAAGCAAGGATGCTGAGGTCAACAGATCCTGTTTTTGTTACCTCTTTAAACATTAGTTTCTCAGAGCTAGGAAAGACGAACAATGCCTACTGCAAAAGATTTTTCTGAGGCAAAATCTTTATGTCTATAAACATAGATAAGGCAATGTTTATAAATTGCTTAATATAATGCTTGGGCATAGTAAGAAGTTATTAAGTGTTAGTTGTTATAATCTCTTTTAAGATTATGTATGATTCTTTCTTCTCTCTCATTCTCTGAGATTTTATGGTTTTCCAACTAAAAGAAGAAGAAGTAAGTTCATCGGTGTGCTTGGCGTGCAACCTTGTGTTAGCGCGCTTCCCCTTCCCCTACACCCCCAGTACCCTCATTGGAAAAGAAAAATGGAAGCCGTTGCAAGATTGAAAACCCTAATCTGTATAGTGGTAAATTTGTTCTTTAAGAGAGCACCAAATATTCCTACCATTCTATTTTGAAAACACAAGCTTCATTTAAACTCTACCCTACATTTGGGGTTGAGCTTATGCTTAAAATCTATGGTATATGTTTAGCTACTTTATACAGAATTTGTCTTCAAGAAAATGAGAAAAAGCTGTAGAAAATGAATTTACTCTTTCCAGAAATACATTGCTAACTAACATTCTTAAAGCAGTGATAGTTTGCATTCGCATTTCACATATTGTACCTCATTTGATCCAGATGAAACCAATAAAATAGACAGTACTGATATTATTAGCCACTCAATTGTATATGAAAAAATAAACCTCAAAGAGGATAGTAATTTGCCCAAGGGCATGAAAGAAGCAAATGGCAGATTTGGGGATTAATCCAGACTTTATGATCCACAAAATAAGTTCCTTCTTTTCCTACAATGTACTGTTATTTTATAGATCAATTACCATCTTCTTTATTTCAGAGAAACATTCATGTGTATATCAGGAGATATACATATCTACACATAAAATTCCAGTTCTTTTTCATTCTCTATAAGCAGAGTAGCCCTAACCTCAGCTGTACCCTTTTCTATGATGTTCTTTCTCTCTCCTCCAGCCTCCCAAAATCTGGGGAAATGTCAGGTATGTTTAGAAAGGCTTTGTTTTATTTGAGATAATTCTGAATTCAGCAGATCGCTTCATTACATAGGAGAAGCTCGGGTTAATGTACCCAGAAGAGAGGAGAGCAGGGACCTCTCTGCTTTCAGCAGCTCCCACTGAAGCTAGGCACTGCCTGACTTTAGCAAGAACCCAGGGCTGCTACAGTGTAGACAGATATAGGTGGAGAATTCACATAGAAAGTCAGAAAAGTGTCTCAGACCTCTTGAACAACCCCCTCACATCTTTTAAAATTAAATGTTCAGCAGAACTTGAAACATTAGTAGATTAACATGTCAATACATTTTCCACATCACTGCACACAGCTAAGCTCTAAGAATAAAATGCACTGTTTAGGTATTTTTTTAACAGATTAAAAAAATTATAGGTGAAAGCAGAACATGGCATAATTCTAAAAAGAACTTTCTATTTTGGAATTGAGGTTTTAGCTATTCATGCAATGGACCCAGATCTGAGCTCTAAAAAATCCTCTGACACTAGGGTTACAGGCACATTCGTATGTTGAAGCCCTAACCCCCAGTGACTCAGAATGTGACTGTGTTGGAGAGAGAACTTTTAAAGAGGTAGTTGAGTTAAAATGAGGACATTGGCTCAACCGTAATCCAATATGATTGGTGTCCTTCTAAGAAGAGAAGATGAAGGCACAGGCACACACAGGGAAGATGATGTAGAGACATAGGAAGAATACGGCCATTGACAAGCCAAGGAGGGAGGTCACAGGAGAAACCAAATCTTCCAACACCTTGATCTTGGACTTCCAGCCTCGGGAACTGTGAGAATAAATTTCTGTTCTTTAAGGCCCCTAGTTGTGGTACTTTGTTATGAGACTCGGCAAACTAAGATAGCTAGTGACCAGAAGCCTTGGTCATGGTGTTTAGGAGTTTTTCTGGGTCTTACATTTCAGTGACATGAGATGAAAGCTTGTTAGCAGCAGCACTCACCTAGCTTTGGTGAAGAAAACCATCGTTTTCATTTTTAAGGATAGAAAACCAGAATTTCTACCCATTTTCCAGGGTAAAAAACCCATTTGTGTCCCTGAGTGTGGAGTCTGATCAAATATCATACATATCAGCACGTCCATGCTTTATGCTGGGCAGTGTGAAAAAGTAGCCACTTGCTTGGGAATCAGGATTTGCCTAAAGACTCCGTGAGCTGTGTGAACTTGAACTTCCTGGATGTTTTCTCCTTAGGAATACGGGCTGATAATGTATTGTAAGGCTGTTGTGAGAAATAAGTGAGCTAATGGCTATGAAAACTGCACCATGTAAATGATAAAGTTATATAAATGTAAGTGTTATATAAGTGTTATATAATAATGTGAGTCATTATTTCACGTGGACCCTTTGCTGTACAGTGAAAGTTAGAACTGGAGGCATCTGAAACTCAGCTTATCTTCAGCATATGATCTAACGTTAGTATGGATGTTATATTCTCTCATCTTTTTTTTTTTTTTTTTTTACTTTTTAAAAAAGGCTTAAGATGGTAGAAAGATCCCAGCAAATGTGAGAGAACATAGGATTTACAACCTTGCTCTGGGTGTGTGCTGACCGACCCCCCCACCCCATCACATAATCAACATGGCCTGCAGTTCCACTTCCCTTTGGATTTAGAGGTTACTCCACAGATTATAGCTCATTATATGGATTATAAGAAAAGAATGAAAGAGTTTGGAAATTAGCATCTGGTGATCTGTCCCTGGTGCTCTAACATGAAAGCCACAAAGGCAAAGAAGCTTTTGAATAGTATTTCATTCTCTGTTCCACCATATAGTAGGATGAAAAATTAAAATGAGTTCATCAAAAAACTTTTTAAAGTGTAAAAGAGCTCAATAGAAAAAAAAGGTATAGTCCTCACAAGTCTGCTACTTACTGCTAGTATATCCTTTTCCTTTACTTTCTCTCTTTTTTTAATGTTTTATTTATTTCTAGGAGAGAGAGAGAGAGACAGCGTGAGCAGGGGAGGGTCAGAGAGAGAGGGAGTCACAGACTGAAACAGGCTCCAGGCTCTGAGCTGGCAGTCAGCACAGAGCCCGACGCGGGGCTCGAACCCACGAACCGCGAGATCATGACCTAAGCGAAAGTCGGACGCTTAACCGACTAAGCCACCCAGGCGCCCCATTTTTCCTTTACTTTCTCAGCACAAAGTCTTTGCTTTGTTAAACTGCTCACTTCAACTAGGCAGTTTCTCAGCTTCGGCTTTACTGCATTTGGGACTGGACAGTACCTTTTTTTTGTTTTGTTTTGTTTTAAGTTTGTTTTTTGAGAGAGAGAGAGAGAGAGAGAACATGTGAGTGTGCACATGAGTAGGGGAGGATCAGAAAGAGAGCTGGGGTTGGGGTGGGGGGGGAAGAGAGAGAATCCTAAGCAGGCTCTGCACTGTCAGCACAGAGCCTGACACAGGGCTCAAACTCATGAACCGTGAGATCATGACCTGAGCTGAAACCAAGAGCCCGATGCTTAACTGACTGAGCCTCCCAGGTGCCCTTGGATAGTTCCTGGTTGTGGGCGTGGCTCTGTGCTCTGCAGGGTGTTCAGCAGGATCCCTCGTCTCCACCCACAAGGTACTAGAACGCCCTCCCCTCACTGCCAAGACAACCAAAAAATGTCTCCAGACATTGCCGAATGTCCCCTGGAGGGAAAACGTCACCCACAATTGAGAACCACTGGGCTCATTCGTGGAATGATGCCTTGAGAAGAAATGGAGAAGAACACACTGATGCCAAGACGAGAAACAGCGTTGGCCTCTTCAGCTCTCCTCCCCACCGGCGCTGCCTCTCTTCCCTAACGCCTTACCCCTCAACTTGTCGTGTTTAAGGGAGGGAAGAGGAATGGGGACGGACGGGGCGGCGGTGACTGCAGGGCATGGAGGGAGAGTTGTGACTTGGAAGTCCGTAAGTGACATGGTAGGTATGTGGAAAAGCCATGTGCAGAGGTTGACCGCCCTAGGGAAATGACGGGGCAATTTACACGATGTTTTTCGTCTCTCACATTAAGTAACACTTGTAGCACTTTTTGCAGGTAGGGATTATCTTTCTCATTTCATATCATCACACTGACTGCTGCTAGTTAAAAAAAATAAACAAAACACGCTCTAGGAAGCACAGATTATTCGAACACCATAGAACTCTAGACCATCCAGCCACAATCTCTGCCCTTTGCGGTGAGGGCTGTGAGGTTCAGGGACTAAGGGACTGCCTGGCAGTCACCCAGATGATTGACCCAGGACCACAACAAATCTCTCCATTCCCTGGGCAAGGCTCTCTCTGCCGTCTTGTACTGTTTAAACTAGGGTAGCCTTCTCCCGTCAATTCCCATCCTAAGGTAATTGGCAGCACCTGCAATTCAATGACACTGTTCTTCTGTAAGTGTATAAATCAATGGCGATTTTTGTCTGAGTTGGTTTATAAACTTTTCAATTAGAAGTCTTGTGCTTTTTATCACAACTAAGTAGAGACCGCTGTAATTTTCTGTCGTCTTGAGTAAAGGAAAGGAGGTGGTTTGAAGGAGTGTGTCAGAATAGGATTTCTTTATTACTTCTCTCCTTAATTTGATTTATAAGGCCTTGTTGGATCTGACCTGGTCTGCTTTTGCTGTCTTATCTCCGTTTATCAGCCTGTCCCGCCTGGCCATTGTGTCCTTGTCCTTATCATTCCCCTTTCCTTCCATGAATCAGACTGAATGTCTCCTTTCAAGCAGATTGCCCGTTCAGTCTCCTTCCTGAGAATGCCCTGCCCACTGGACACTGCCATGATATTGCATTTTGGGTGTGTGTATTAATGTTTCCCGGAAGTGTGTTCTGGGGCACTAGGTTGGAGATATGCTCTGGGATGGAGTGCTTACCTTGGTGTGAGTGTGCACATCAGAGTGTGCAATCCGTCTCCTATGGAATTCCATATGCAGTTGTATAATAAGGGCTTTAAGAAGTGCTGCGGCACAGAGCTCTCTCTGACTTGTTTACCTTATTTTTTCTCAAACTTGTTTGCCATCTGTATTAGAGTTCTTAAGAAGGCTGGAACTATTAGGATATCGCTCTATATCTATAGATATAGATGTAAAGATATATATGTATATATATATACATATGTGTATATAATATATATCTATATAATAGATATATATATATATAAAATACGTGTATCTGCAAATATATAGGTATATAGGAGACCAGATTTATTATGGGAATTGGCTCATGTAATTATGGAGGCTGAGAAATGTTACCATATTCTGTCTACAAGCTGAAGAACCAGGAAAGTTGGTGGTATAATTTAATCTGAGTCAGAAGACTTGAGAATCAGGGGCATGGATGGTGTGGCATGGGGAGGGGGTGACCCCTGGCTTAAGTCCTGGAGTCCTAAGGTCTGGTGGAACTCTGATGTCCAAAAACATTAGAAGAAGCAAGTCTCAACCCAAGAAGAGAGAGATTGAGAGAGAATTTATCCTTCTGTTTCTTTGTTCTTTTTGGGCCCTCAATAGATTTTGGATAATGCCTGCTCACTTTAGTTCTGACTTATTAGATAAAGATTTTGCTAAAAACCACACACCTTCCAGGTCTGGGAGAATTGCTATGTTTTGGGCATTTGCCAAATTTTGAAGAGTAATTATTACTTATATTGTGCATGAGCACAGCATTTCTCTAAAAGCATGGTATGCATAGGATACAGAATAGACTAAAACTCGCATGTGTTTTTCCTCTTAAATTCAACAAGAGAACCAGTTTTGACACTCACAGCCTTTCCACGGAGCAAGTGTGAGATCAGACAGAAAGGTAATTTAAGTGACCTTTGACTCCCTCCTTCCTTTCTGCCTTTTCATGACCCCTGACCCCTTCCTTTCCAGGGAACCAGGCAGACTAGCCACCCGCAACCCCAAAGACTCTGGGCTCTATGCAGGACTATTTGCATTTTATTTTTTTATTTTATTTTATTCTTAATGTTTATTTTTGAGAGAGAGAGAGAGACAGCATGTGCAAAGCAGGGGCAGAGGAAGAGGGAGACATAGGATCCAAAGCGGGCTCTGGGCTGACAGCAGGAATCCCAAGGCGGGGCTCAAACTTATGAGAACCATGAGATCACAGCCTGAGCTGAAGTTAGAGGCTTAACCAACTAAGCCACCCAGGTGACCCAGTACTATTTGCATTTTAAAAGTCTCAATGGGTACACCAATAATTAGTTCAAAAGAGTGATATTTTTGATGACAGTGTTTTTGACATGTGCAGGACAGGTGGTTTTTAAAAGTTGTCCTTTTGATAATCTTTTAGCTCCACTCTTATAATATTTACCACATGCCTGTTTACATGTCTGTCTTCCTTTCTGTCACATAAGCTCCTTGAAAGTAGATGCTGCTTTATTCATCTTTATATCACATGCCCTGAGCAGTGAATGTCTGGATAGATGGCCTGCACTCTAAATGTACATCCCTGCACAGTTTGGTAAGGCCTGGCCTGCCTTCACAGCAAGCCCATGAATCTTTCCTGTTCAAACACAGGGCAGAAGGAAATATGACCTTGAAGTTCAGAAAACTCAATTGAAATCCTATCAACTATTTCCTGGCTCACGTTGGGTCAGTCACTTCACTCTGATTCTCATTTCCTCCATCTGCTAATAAAGAGTCTTGACTAGACATGAGGAAGATGCTTTATTTGTCAAAATGTGATATACAATAATTCAACAAAATACTTTATAGTATAGGATAATTCATTCTTGGGGGTCGCAATGGATGCTATTTATTCATCACTCAGCTCTGGTCAATGAGCATCATTGGTAACTCTTGGTGTCAGAGTTTAAGCCACAGCCCGCTGGCAGAAGCAAAAATGGAAGCAATGATTGATAATTAAGTTTCCATCAGCATTTTGGATATTGTTCTTTTTCCTCCTGGCCGCTGTTGTTTCATGTGATGGTCTTCCCTGTGCCATGTACAATTCATTTTCATTAACGTTCTTAACAACTGAGTCAGGTCATTAGGACCAGTTTGAAAAAATATTTTATTCTTCTTCTTCAAAGCTCATGTTTTTCTTCATTGTAGTTGAGCATGGGCATTAGGAGGATTTTTATTATTGGGTAATAAGCAGCATGGTGTGGTTGAAAGAACAGTGGTCTGGGAGGTAAGAGATTTAGAATCGAGTCCTGATGCCATCACTAAATAACTAGACCGATGTTACTGATGTAAATACTTCACCTCATTGGGCCTCCATTTTCCTGCTTCTAAGGGGCTTGGAAGAGAGTATTTTCTAACTATGATATTTTTTCCCTCTATAATGCTGCCATGGAGGCAATTTAAAAATATTCATTGAATAAATTAAGTAATTAATGAAACATTTCTGTATTTGGGCTCTCCGGCACATGTCAAACAGAGACAAAAGGCCATCTTTTTAAATACATTTGTGGGCAAATAGTGCTATCATTCCCTATTTATGCTTGTGTTAGAACTACTATGGCTTTGGTGCCCATCCCACAAAATCCCTTGTCAACCACCAAAATCGACACTCCCTTCATTAGCTAGTTAATTCTTCAAGGCCCTGTCAAGAGGTACTAGAACCAATCTACATGACCGTGTACTACATATAAGTTACATGTTGCACCGTAGAGGGTAAAATAAAACAGAACAAAACTCTTTTTTCCCCATTCACATTGATAGTCAACATGAAGTGGCTTTGGATAAGCAAGCAGGAAGACTTTTATGACTCACAAAAACAGGACTTGCAGAATATACAAGTTCTGGTGTAACTGAATTCAGTAATTTGCTTTGCTTATCGAAGTGCTAGGTTGGATTTGCTCTTTTATGACATACTCGCTGTTTTCCCCTGATGCACAATCTTTGGAGCCTAAGTAGAACATTACTGAAAAATAAATAGGAATGATTTTGCAAGGATGATTTCTGGTGTGTTTCTTTTGCAATAAATGGATTTCATATCTCTTGCACTTAAATAAAATAATGTTTATATACTTCTCTAAATACTCTCTCTCCCTTTTGGCAGGATTTTCTGTTCCAAAAATGTATTAAGGTAAAAGTACAATGGTTAATTTTATTTACATACCAGTAATTCTTGAGGTGATTTTGGGGCCTAATGTAGCTCTGGGAAGAAGTTTATCACATCTACTATTCATGAGTACCACGCACACCACAGTAACTTTGGAGCATAAAGACTGTTATTGGCCATTTGAACTGTCCACTGAGGGAGTACATATGTACAATAGATGTGGGTCGTATGACTTAATGTATTTTCAAAATGAAAAATTAGAAAACCCAATTAAAATTTGCTTAAGTATAAATAAGTCAGGAGGTAGGGAAGTTCTGGAGTTGGCTAATTCATCAGCAAAATGACATTCATTAGGGTCTATTTTTTCCATCTTGCTCCTCTGCTACATGGGTGGATTGGCTGTTCCCTTCATGACTGTGAAATGGCTGCAACAGCTCCTGATGTCACCACCTAACACCCTTCATCCCCAGTAGAGCTTCTCACATAGCTCATTGGTCGGAAGTAGGTTCCAAGCCAATTCCTAAATCAGTCATTGCCTTAACTAAGTCAGGATTCACATAATAGCACTGAAAAGGGGCTCAGTCTCCTCTGAGCAGCACAATTCATATCCCTATTCACAATACATTGAACAAAATTGAGGTTCTGTTAGAAGCGAAAAAAGGTCACAGTAGCTCTTGGTGGTCAAGATCATCTGTCTCACTGGTCAAATAGCATAATGAAGTCCAGAGATGTTTATTTTGGAATTTTTGTGTAAGATATTACTGGAGAATTACTTTGTAGTCATATCTTCATTTTACTTGAAGTAGACAGGTAGATGATAGATATTCATTATTCAAATAATTTCTCTTTTTCTGATTTAGATCATAATTTTAGAATCCTTGTTCCTTCTTTGTTTGCATGATGCTCATTCAGATGAAAATTGTTTCGTGTACCTGTACCTTTGGTATTGGTGACTTAAGCTTTGAGTTGCATAAAATCAAGAGTAGAGGACAAAGTGTGCTGGATTGGGTAGGGCACTGAAGTTAGAAAGTGTTATTGCAATTTAATGATGAATACTGTACTTACAAATGCATGTGGTTCACCTAGGGCGTCTGAGTGGGCAGAGAATAATAGAAATAGAAATTGGTATCAGTCCATGTTGACCATCCAGTGGCCATGAAAGGCCACACTTATCATCTCACTGGGGGTTTTCAAATTGTGCTTCAAATAATGCAGTTCTGAGGAAATGCTTCAGAGATTCTGCTAACATTGTATTTCAACTTATTTTGAAGCATATCTTAAAATGTATTTAGAATCATAATAAATGCCACACAGTAATGTATAATATATCAACTTGTAACATGTTGGAGACCGTCAACTCATGCTGCTGGTTAAATTATTTTTGGTGAACAAACCTATTCATAAATGATTCCAGACATAACTGCATAGAATTGATTTTCTTGTATTGGCATTAATTACAGGAGTTGTGAGTTTACGCCGGTCTCACTTCTCTTAATTTAGGCTTGCACTTGTCATGTGTGTAAAATGATACAGTTAGCTACTACAATTTATGTATACCTTGCTTAATCGAATGCCGGGCAAGCCTTAGACACTCTGTGTCATAGCCCATGCACACACCCATGTGTACATCATGGAATTGTAATTTAGGTGGCTATGTGCTTATTTAAGGTGTTGAGTGCTACTAGTCTTTTGTGTTAATGATGATGTAGTAGTCTGCGGGGCTTCTATAACAAAATGTAATAGACTAGGCGGCTTCAACAACATCAATTTATTTTCTCACAGTTTTGGAGGCTGGAAGTCTGATGTCAGAGAACCAGCATAATTGGGTTCTGGTGAGAGCCCTTTTTCTGGCTTGTACATGGCTGACTTCTTGCTGTGTGCTCATATGGTGGGGAGAGAGAAAGAGGAAGAGAGAGAGAGAGAGAGAGTGAGCATACAAGCAAGAGCTTTTGGAGTCCCTTCTTATAAGGTCACTAATCCCATCGTGAGAGCTTCACCCTCATGACTTCATCTAATCCTAATTGCTTCCCAAGAGCCTTGAAATATCATATCGGAGGTTAGGGCTTCAACATAAAAATTTTGAGGTGACAAACATTCACACCATAGCAGATGATTCAGAATTACACTAGATGATAGATACTGTAATGATTCAGTTTTGAGGCAGAACATTTCCAATATTCTTCTAAGAGGCTCCTGGATCAGTATAATTGAAGAATTTTCCAATTATGAGGAAAACTGTTAAAAAAACTATTGCCATTTACAAGCACTTGCTTGAATAATTCAGTTTTTTTTTTCTGACTCTCTACAAGATACAATCCATAAATAAACTGGAGGAATAGACAGAGGGAAGACTATAGATATTTCAAATTTTCTTATAAATATGGATCCTGTTCTAGTTTACTTATTTTGTAAATAGCCATCATAAGTGTGTATATACACAATGAATTTATATTAATAAAACACCACTTTAATAATTTTATTTCCTGGATCTCTACTTATGTTTTCCTTGGAATAAACAGTCTCTATGTGTGTGTATAGTGATCTAACCAAGTGTGTCTTAGAAAGAAATTCATGGATAATGATGGATACAATAGAACCTATCAGAAACTAAATTGTAGCATATGATTCCTTTGTTCCTTAATCGTAAGATGCATGATGCGTAATGTCTTGGTTTTAAGACTTGAGGGCATTTCTCATGATAGTCTGAACCACCACTACTTTGTAGGAAACTGTTTAATAATAATTATAGGTATCTTAGAAGACCTAAGTAATCCTGTGGGATTCATAAACTTAGATAATCCAGGTTTGACAGTCAAGATAGGAAGTACAAACAGCTTCCAGTCTAGATACTTAAGGGTCTGGAGGGAAGCATGTTGTCCCTCTGCACTTGTATGTGTGTATATGTATGTACACATATATTCACACACCTACTTATATATAGCTTACTCATATATACTAACATATATGTCATGTGTATATAACACATTAACATTATTGTATATATATGTATTTATGTAATGTGTCTTCTAGTGTGTATGTATATATGTGATATATAAGTGTGTGTGTGTGTGTGTGTGTCTGTGTGTGTGTATTTAGTTTGTGTCCTCCTATAGGAAAAACTGTCATTATTGCCATTTCCTGTGCGTCTGTCGGTGTTATGGGAATGTGCTTTGGTGGCCTCAGGTCAGTATCGGGAAGAAACTGGCAGAATCCAGAACAGGAAAGGAAGGAGGGTTTGAGCAGAGGAAAACATTTGAAAAAGGTATCAGATTTGTTGCTTGTGGGATAGGACCTTTAAAAAAAATAATTAAAAATGTGCTGTTTCAAAAGGACATTGGACAAGACGAAGCTGAGCAGTTGCATGAAAATCAGTAAGACCTTGTTTATAACATTTAAAATTTTGTGTTTTAGAGAAATTTTAATCAAACAAAGGTAACCTGGATTTTGATACATTCTTGATGCTATCTGAAAATCAGTGATTTGACACATATCAGGTGGAAAATCAATATGTAAAAAGTATAGAAACTGCCCACTCATCACTTTCAGCCAAAACACTAGAGCATTGTTACTTTTGTCACTGAAGTCAAATGATTGTGCCGTTCAGCTCCCCACCCTCTCTCCACCTAAAGGCATCTCAGCAAACTTTCCTTTGTTTTTATTTCCAGTAGAATCATTGGCTCTAGAAAGGTTTTCTTCCTTGTAAAATACCTGAAAATCAAGAGAGACATCATATCTAGCCATAGTGATTAGTACTTGTCAAACATCTCAGGTGACAAGATTAGGGAGTGTTTGCTTTTTTCTGGTAAAGCTGGGTTTTGGGTTTTTTCCCCCTCTTTTTTTAAGGAGTAAAACAGCTGTTGAAGATGGAGGTATTCTGCAAGCATGACTCAAGCACATTATTGTGTGAGAACAGCAACCAAATCATACCCTATTTTTACCACCGTACCATGTTTGCTAAGAAGACATGCAATGTATACCTGATATTTATAAGATGTAGGATCAGTTTTGGGACCTGTGTTGTGCTTGATGATTTTAGGAATTACACCAAAGGTTCAAAGTGTGGTTTAGACAAATATAAATACTTTTGTCAATTTGTGGCATTTTGCCATGTTGCTGTAGCAGTCATTTTATCTTAGTCTATTTTTTGATAGCCATTTCACTTCAATAATTTTATGGATGTCTACATTTTTATGAACCATTGATATTTCTTATTCTCCTCACATATAAATACTTTTTTTTGAGAAAGAGGGAGAGAACAGAACTAAATGGTCTATGTTTAAATGTGAGTATGTTTTGATTTTTCTTCTCAGATTTAAAGAAAACATGCAATATCTTTATATCTTAACTCAGTCACTGTTCCAAATTTGGAATTTTGTCATTTTCAAAACCTTGTTTTCCCCAGAAAGCAGCCTTATTTGTGCCCTCTAGTGGCGGATACATAAATTTATGCAAGAAGTTAGAGAAAGCTGACTTTTTTCTTTCAGTGCATAATGATTCAGCATCCAAACAGCTAGATAATAATGTTAACCCATACACGTTCTTAGAGAAAAATCTTATGTAATTGAGTTTGATGTTTTTAAAATGTGTCAAAATTATGTATTTGAAAAAACAAGCCCACCACTTATCTGGCCAGAGAAAGTTCTTAGATCACAAAAGTCTATTTCCTTATGATTTTTATGATCCATTTGTCCAGCAAAATGCTGTGATTCCTTGAAAAAAAAGTAAGCACATTTTTTACAAACACGTCTCTTGTTTTGAAGTCCACTTTATGAACACTCTTTTAAATTGATGCAGTAGGCCCTAAATTGTTTCTCATTTTTGTATTGATGAGTATCCTTAAAGAACTCCATGAAAAAAGAAACGGGCTTGTTTAACATAGCAAGAATTGACTCTGATAGAAAATAGCAGGAGATCCTGGCTTCGTGGTTCTCGTAGACTTCTACTGGCTTCATACCCAACTCTTTTTTCTATTCCTGAGATGCCACTGCCTTCATTGGAGATGGCCGTTTTCTTACATGGCAAAAGACGATTGGTCCAGGAATGGGCTCTACATCTAAACCAAGCCAAACTGACTGGAATCTTCCCTTGGAGTTTCTGAAACTAGAACTGAGTAAAGGAGCAAGTGACTTGGCTTTATCGCTAGAAATTAGCTACCTTTAGAGTGTGCCTGCCACTGTATTCAGTAACTAATGTCTGGCATCCTTCTCCCATGTCCTGCCACTGGAGGGCTGCCTCAGTTAATGAGCTCCCGGAGGCATTGATGTACCCAGATTTGGTGACCATTCCCACTGTTGCTGCTCTAGCCTTTGGTGGCGGGCATCCACCTTAGCACAGTTTTTCCATGTAAATGTCTAGGCTCTTTTCCTTAATTCCCACATTGAAACTAACAATGAGAAACTATGGAAGAGTCTCTTGATAATAGGGACCGAAGGACCACTAAAGGAATAATGCAGCTTTTGTCTTGCCATGCCTCCTTTCTTAACTGGGGACTTATTCCACACGACAGTCCACTTTCTACCGTAAGAGTGTCCCAGTACTTTGGTGTCTGGCCAAGCTGAAGTCTCAGTCCTAGGTCCAGCACTTTTCTCCCTTGTCACACTAGCTGAAGGCACACCTCCTATGTCCCCCTATCTTATCCCAGGACTCACACCTTTCATTGATGGACAATGAGACCATCCATTCCTTTCAGACAGTGTCACCCCACCTGACGGATGGAGCCTGACCTTTGGCTTTACTAAGACAAGAAAACAATAACACAACATCTGTATAATTGTCGATGTTCGGTTATCAGATCTGAAGGGTACTGACATATGATAACTGTACAATGTATCCCCCAAATCAAGGCGTTTGAAAGTGAAATGAGGGAACTTATTAGCTATGCCAGGACAGCAAATGACACGCGGGATGTATGCATCAGCCTACAGATTTGGGGTGTTAGTCCAGAAAGGTGGGGTTGAACTGAGCTTAAATCTTTTCCTTCCCAAGCACTCCTCATCCAGTGTTAAAAAATACTAGAGTCCAGTCTTATCCAGGACACATCAAACATATGAACAAATATCTCGGTTGCATATTATTTCATTATGATGGGATAATCCATAGTCTAATTGCGGCTTCCAGATTTTCTTGCTTAAATAATTTTATTTATCTAGAGTATGTTTTCAGAAGATAACATTCAGTTAATCTGTGATGATAGTAAGCATTACTTGGTTGTCAAATTTGGCTTTTAGCCTTTGTCAATTATTTTGATTTGGTGGTCAAGAGAAATAGATGTCTGAGATGGGTTGCCTTCAACATAAATACATGGTAACCACTGGAAAAAACAATTAAAAATCAAGTTTATTAAAAAGTGGCAGACAGATAGCAGATACTGAAGGAATGATTATATGGCTGTATAAACCACACAGTGAAGCAAGGGCACCGTATTAGCATCCAAAACCTAGCAGAGTTTAGAAGTGACCTCATTGCTGTTTCTAAAATATAATGGGGAGAGTGGCCTAGTTCCAGATTCTTATCATTGTCACAAATTTTGTAAATGTTGCCTGTGTAGGGATAGTACTTCCTCTTATCTGTGATTTCACTTTCCATGATGTGGGAGCAGATGGTCCTCCTTCTGACCCGTCAATCAGAAAGTCAGTGATAGGCTAACACTATGTCACAATGTCTACATTATTCACTTCACTTCATCTCCTCACATAGGCATTTGATCGTTTGATCCTCATTTGATCATCTTACCCCATCAGAGTGAGGTGTACTGTGAGAGTACAGTACAAGCTATTTCTAGAGCGGGAGATCACATTCACACAACTTTTATTATGGTATATTGTTATAATTGTCCTATTTTACTATTACTTATTAATCTCTTTCTGTGCCTACTTTATAAATGAAACTTTAACAGAGGTGTGTATGTGTAGGAAAAAAGAGCACATTTAGGGTGCAGTAGTGGTTGCACTTTCAGGCATCCGCCGGGGGATCTTGGAACATATCCCCATTGGTGAGAGGGGGGAGCCAGTGGAATCTAATGTCCAGGCATTTTTCTTGCTTTGATAAAGACTCCAACAGCTGCTGGTCTATTTGCCAAGTATGGGAGACAAGAAGAGAATGCCACTGGATCATTATTTTATTTTTATCTAGAGCAAACCAGTTATATAAGAGCTAGTTAAGATAGCAATCATGGAGGAAAATAACTTACTTTCAGGGTATTTTTTATATGCGTGTGGGGTCGCTCACTGGACACGGTAAATTTTCATATTAATATCAATTATCCTTCTTGGGATTATTTCATCTGTTGAAGCCTGTGGACTCATTTTATGAATCTCAGTTATTTTCTTAGAATTTATTTATTTAATCTATGGACTACCTTATCGCTAGGCTTGCTGACTATGTTGACCCTGGGAGAACTAAGTCTTCCAGCAGGACCATTCTCGTTGCTAGAGTGCTTTTAGCAATTAAAGATTTTTGAATAAGGGGGTCTGTTTCCAAAGCAATGCTGTGGGTGTGTTGGAACTGATTATTTTCTGTGGATTTTTGTCATTATTGTCATTAATATGTAGCAGTCACAAGCTCACACTTGTAATAAGACTACCTGAGTTCAGCCTTCAGTTCTGCCACATAAAGACTGTGGACATGCTACTTGAACTTTCTGTTTCTCAGTCTCCTCATCCATAAAATAGACATTGTGATAATGATGGTAGTACCTACTTCATAGGGTTGCTGTGAGGATTGCATGATATAAAAGACATATAATGGTTAATGCAATGTTTGGAGTCTAATCAGTACATGATAAATATCAGCTACCAGTGTTTGCATTCCAGATATGAGTAATTTTTATAGTTAAGATGTAAAATGATATGGGATCGAGTGTTGACTTAAAAAAACACGATCATTGAATTAAGAGTTCTCGGTTATGATCTATTTTACTTTTGGAGATCTTATTTTTTTGGAGAAACACAGCTCTGCAATGCAAATGCATTGAGACATGTGAAGTAATTGAAAAGAACTATAGCCAGTCTTATTTAAAATTCCCCTGAAATTGAGCTTTGAATCCCACATGTAGAGAAGTAATGTTTACAGGCAGGTTTCCAAATATCCTAGACTCCATTATAGAGCTGCCATGCAAAGTCTTGGTATCTTACTCATTTTTATTTCTCTTTAGGCTACTTGAAATAAAAACAGCCAGTTAGGGGGATTTTTAAAGAGAATTCAGAATATAGCTCATATGAAGTGTTCTTGTAATTGCTTTCCTTCAAATGTGATCTGTGTCCATGTGATAGGTAGAAACTAAACATTGTTGAGCTTTTCCCTGGTGCAAGTGGACTTAGTTTTAAATGAGTGACTTAATACCAGATCTCACTTGAGTCAGATGGGAGTGGATTCTAAGAGGAGACAACTGTCACTTTTTTTTTTTTTTTTTTTTAGCATGTGTACAAACAGTTTCTAGGAATTTTCCTCTGTGGTTTGTTTGTTCAGAGAAATTTGGCCTAAGGATACACTGAAGAGGTTTGAGTTTAAGGATTTAGATATGGCCAGGAAGCATTTTTACCAACAGAGACAGTTGTTTTATGTTAAAAATTCTTTTTTTTAAATTAATTAATTTATTATGAGAGAAGGAGAGAGGCATGGGAGGGGCAGAGAGAGAGGGAAAGAGAGAGAATTCCAAGCAGGCTCTGCATCATCAGTGCAAAGCCTGATGCTTTGGGCTCAGGCTCACAAACTGTGAGATCATGGCCTGAGCCCGAGGACGCTTAACTGACTGAGCCACCCAGGTGCCCCTAATGTTAAAAATTCTTAGTTGAAGCAACTTCGTAGAGGATAACCACAAATTGTTGATTTTGAGTTACTCCATTTCAGATGCCATTTTAGTCATTGTTAAGGAACATTCATGACGTTATATTGTTGAGTTTCAGCGTGGTGTTCCAAGCAGCCACTACCCATTAGCCCACTGGTCACTCAAGAAGAGGCCTCTTTGCCAGGTTATACTGTTAGTTGGTTCTCACAATTTCTACCCTAAAGTGATTAAGATTAGTAACCATGCTGTGTGCAAAGGCATAAGTCCTAAACAGACTAAATAGTATCTGATGCCCATAATTACTTTGATCACTGAGTTCTACGGAGCAGAGATGTGTGTCTTATGGAAATGCCAGTCATAGGCCCTGCTTTCCACCCACTAGACTTGCTTTTCTCAAAGTGGCAGATGTATGCCTGTGCCACTGAGCACATTCAGGAAAAACTCACAGATCTGGTCAGATGCTGCTGGTTGGGGATATTCTTCCCTAAGCACTGGGAAGACTGAGGAGGCATGGAAGACAAGACCGAAACAATCCAGGGGTTGACTCAATGCCCCTCCCTTATACAGCCTCCTGTCTGTGTGGTACTCTTTGGAATGCATCTTATTTGCATTTTTCTGATGAGATTTTAATCTTCTTCCCCAGGAAGGGCTGTGTCTTATTTGTGCTTGATATACAATGTCTAGCCCCATACCTTGTTCAGGCACACAGGCAACCGAGTGTTTTAATGTAATCAGCACTGCATTGGGAGAAAAAAGTTGACAAAAGAAACTGAAATGTATTGTTCATGGCTTTTGCTTTTTGATGCTTCAGACATTTGCTTAATTTGTGCTTTTTTTTTTCAGAAAGAGATCAAGGAAAGTGCAGTGTGTCCAACTTCCCATAATAGTAAAAAAACATGCACATAGGCTGATCCCCATGCACATGATGTGGGTACTAACCCCCACGTGCAGAAACCAGGGAATTCTGAGTGAGGCAGCCCCTGGCCAACACTGCTGTGTGACAGACAAAACTAAAAACATGCTTTCAGGGAGACCAAGTGAAACTTTTAACTAGTTAACCCTGCCTCCCATTTACATCAACTGTCAGTTACCAACTCATCAAAGAACGTCAGGACTGTTTTCATGAGATTTTCAAGTCAGTGAATCATGATTGGTAGATGAGAATGATTTTTTTTTTCTCTTTCCTTGGGAAATGCTGCATTCTCAACTTCCATTTCTTGTGTTTCTTTTAATTTATGTATTATTCTATAGTGAAGTCTTCTAACATATATGTAGTCTTCTATAGTAAATGTAGGTATATAGATAGTGCTATATACTTACTCCTATAATATATATAAATATTATAGAGAACTGATTTGGCATGGCCTAAATTATAGTCCATTTTGATAAGACTTTTGTAAGTCTGTGATTCTTTTTTATTTCTTAAAGTATAAGCAAATCTTTCTATACACCTTTCCTCTGAACACTTGTTTAATTAAGGGAAGCAATTCCATACTGGTCACGTTACTCTAAGTTTTATATAATAACTATGAAGAAGGAACTATTTGTAACAGTTTGTTGGATTAAAAGCTGTGCAGACATAGAACTGCAGATAAAAATATTTTAAAATAGCACCCCCATTAAAATATTATAGCGCTGTACTTGCGGGAGATTATTGATGAAAAATAAATGTGTTGAGGGTAGGAAATAATAGTCAGGAATTCATTTCAATGTAATTGTAGGAGATGGAAGAAAAAGGCCTTCTGTTCTGATGGTTTTGATAGCAGATGCTTCAAAAGCTCCCTGCTGGCTGTGTTTTCAGAAGTTAATGCAGCTGCTCAAATGGAAATATATTTAGGTCAACAAAACACCTGAAAGTCTCTTTTTAACAGTTCTACAAAATGTTTCATTGGTCACTTTTAGATGTATATTAAAGGGTAAATAATGTTATCTGTAGACAAAAATAAACCCTCTAAAAGACAGAAAACCGCTTGTACCTTTTAAATAAAGGATTTCTGGAGTCTGTGTACCTGCACCTATCTCTGTCTCATTTGCTTCTTTAGTTCTGACCTCAGATTTAGTTAATGATGCCCCAGCTTGATAGCTATATATAAAAATTGTCTTCACAAGGTCCCTCATCTGTCTTGTTTATCCGATGCTCATCTGTCCACTTACTCCTTATTTTCCCCTAATACACACATTCATTGTCTTCACATATACCAATATGTAATGTTTTTGTGTCTTTTTGTGTAATATGTTTTTTTCTGATTTTTAAAAAAATTACTTAAGTTTAAGTTAGTTAGCATACAGGGTAGTAGTGGTTTCAAGAGAGGAACCCAGTGATTCATCGCTTCCCTACAACACCCAGTGCTCATCACAAGTGCCCTCCTTAACTCCAGGCACCCATCTGACCCATCCCCCCAGCCACCGCCCCCTTTCAACCCTCAGTTTGTTCTCCATTTTTAAGAGTCTCTAATGGTTTGCCTCCTCTGTTTTTACCTTACTTTTCCTTCTGTTCACCTATGTTCATTGTTTTGTTTCTTAAATTCTACATATGAGTGAAATCACATGGTATTTGTCTTTCTCTGACTTATTCTGCTTAGCGTAAGTGGATAAATGTTTTAAATTGAAAGAAGTAGTGTTATTGTAGCAGGATTCTCACAAAGAGAGACAGGACACTGAGGTTTTTCTATCCAGGAAGCAGCTTTATTCATGCCCACACGGGCTCAGCAGCCAATGACCCCAAAAGGCTGAGCCCCGAGTGCAGTGGGGTTGCCTTTTATGCAATTTCTACTTCTTTGTCTCAGACTGTGTCTGATTGGACACAGTCCAAGTTACAGAATCACATCAGAGTTATGCATACGTGTATAGGAGTTGATTGGGCCACGTTGCACATTGCCTTCCTTTGTTCGGAGAAGGCCTCCACCATATTCCTTAGGGAGGGGCTCTATCACATTGTATAGTTTTGCCACCTCCCCCTCCCCCCAATGTTATGTGTTTACTACCTTGCCATATTGCTTCTCTATGCTACATACTACTATAAAGTGTGTTTTCAGTACAGTCCCCTCACGATGGACCCCTGGACCACCTGCATCTCCCCAGACCCACATAAAAGGCCATGGCAAACATTTTCATCTATGTCCCTGATGATATTTGTGGGATCTCTGGAATACACACCCAGGAGTAAGATTGATGTACCTTAAGGCAAACAAGTTCTTAATTTCATACATCCTGCCAATTTGGTTGCCCCGATGGCTGTGCAACTTTATGGCTACACGTGCATAAGCATTCTAGACCCTTCATATCTTTACTAATAGTTGCTAATATCAACTTTGCTAAATTCTATTATTCTGATGAATCTAATGAATCATTATTTTTCACTGTTGTAATTTGTGATTCTGTGACTACTAATGAGTTAGAGCATTCAGTTCTGTCTTAAGTACTGGGAGAAATATAAAACAAGATGTGGGAGGTAATGTCATTAAACCTAAAACATGCTTAAGATCAGCAAAAAATACATAGAAACAAATTAGGAATCTCGATGACTTTAAATACTTCAGATTTCAGAATATGAGATTAATCTGTGTTGTATTATTTGAGTAAAGGAAATGGGGTCTAGATGTTGCAATGGTTTTGAGAAAAGGAACAAGTTACAGGCCAAATGATGTGCGTGAGATCAAAGAGATGAGGATGAGGTGAGTGTGTGTGGAAAGGTGAGCAGACAGACGGGGAGAGAGAAAGATTAGGGTAGGAGGCAGCATGAGAGACTCTTACGCGGGAAGGAAGAAGCCATGTGATTGAGGCTACTGAAAACTTTGTCTTCAACTGCGTTAAACAGTGGAAGCTATCATGGTTTCTTCACATGAAGACATTGATTTAATAACAATTAATTCTTCCTCCGTGGTTTGAAAAGACAAGGGGGGATGCTTCACAAGTGGCGAGTTCACCAGCAATGTATCCAATTTCTCAACTGCTCACTCTCAGAGAGGACCTAGCCTTGTAGGCAGAAACATAAGAGGGCAAAGGAAGGAGTGCATGCCTAAATGAGGCCATTGGAAACACATCAGTTAACAACTTTTGCTTTTAATTTAAATTACTTCTAAAGTACCCTCTTTGAATGTGTTGACTCCCCAGATGCAAGAATACACCTAGTATTGTTATGCATGTATTCATTTTGTGTAAATTCTATGGAAGCAAGCAGGAAGCAGGGGCAAACATATTTCATTGTTCTGGGAGGACATTGACCTTTACCACAACCTTTCAGAGTAAAGTCCCTAAGCATTTGCTCTGTAATTAGAGTGTGCAGGTATAGTGGATTTCATCCTTGAGGCTAACCGGGGCCTGACCTTCCCTTACAGAAGTTTAGGAGCATATGCGCTCAGATTTTGCGGGTTTTAACAGTTAGAGCAAGACAGGTGGACGTGATGATTGCAAGTGTCATTTAAGGGCATTTGATTTTCCCTTATATTCACTCCCAATCTCCTTTATACTGGTAGTAGATAGAATAATGTTTCCAAATATGTCCTCATTCTAATTCCCCCAAACCTGTGACTATGCTTTACTACGTGGCAAAAGGGAAATTAAATATGCAGAAAGAATTAAAGTTGCTATTCTGCTGACTTTAAAATAGGGAGATTATCCTGCATTATCTAGGTGGGCCCGAAGGAATCACAAGTGTCCTTAAAGTGGGAGGCAGAGGCAGAGGAGGAGGTCAGAGTGATGTGATGTATACACAATTTGATTCATCGTTTCTGACTGAAATGGAGGAGGGGCTGCAAGCCAAAGAATGCAGGCAGCCTCTAGAAGCTTGAAAAGCCAAGGACACCCATTCTTTTCTAGAGCACCAAAATGAACATAGCTCCACTGATACCTTGACTATATTCTATGAGACTCATTTTGTATTTCTTCCTCCAGAGCTATAAGGTAATAAATGTGTGTGGTTTTAAGCTGCTGTGTTTATGGTAATTTGGTACAGGAGCAACAGAAAACGAATATAATACTTTATTACTTTTGGGGCAGTCAAAGAAATCATGTGTTAAAACCCGATAGAATAGATCTGAAATGGGGAACTTCCATTTGCCAGGTTGTCCCTTAATCCTTTGTTAGTAAGAACTCATAGTAAGAATAATGTGCTACTATACACATTGCGTTATCATCTTCCAAAAGAGAACCGTTAGCATGTATATATTGTAAGGAATCAAGGAATGGAAACATTCACGTAATATGCATTTCTTCATTGGTGACAAATAGAGATAGAAATCTATTCTACCTGTGATGTAATTCCTCCACATTTTGGTAAAAGGAGATGAATTTTTACCTGGTCAATAGTTTCCCAAATCTGTGGAGTTCTTCTAAGCAGATACAAAACTATATCACAATGACATTATTAATGAATGTCAATATTCAGAAATTGGTTTAATGTGGATTGAACAGATTCCTCAAAGGAGGGTTGTAATTTTCAAATTTTAAGAGAACTCAGCTTGTTTTACTAGAACTAATTCAAATTTCCTTTCTATGGAACTTATGTTCAGAGTCAAATGGAGACTATAGAATTCCTGCTTAGTTCTCTGTTAACAGCAATGCTCTGGGGACTAAGGGGCCTTCTGCCTCCTACTTGGCCAACCTTCTTGTCAGACATGGTCATATTTGGCCAGCTTCTTACAGAGGCCAGAGTGCATGAAAGGCTGATTTTCTCCATAAGGTAGTAAGGGATAATAGTAATAATAATAATAGTAATAGTACTAATAGCTTACAACTATTGAACTCCAAGTATAGGCTACTATTCCAAGGATCTCCCTCTTTATTTTTAATGTTAATTTATTTACTATTGAGAGAGAGAGAGAGAGAGGAAGGGAGAGAATGAGCAGGGGAGGGGCAGGGAGAGAGGGATACAGAGAATCCCAAGCAGGCTCTGTGCTGACAGCAGCAAGCCCAATGCTGGGCTCAAACTCATGAACCATGAGATCGTGACCTGAGCTGAAGTCGAACACTAAACACAGTGAGCCACTGAGCCCCCACCCCCACCCCCACCCCCACGGATCTCCCTCTTAACAACCTAATGAGTTAGGCCGTCCTATAATTATCCCTTTTACAGATGAGGAAACCAAGGCACAGAGAAGTCAAGCAACTTGTCCGGCTTCCCTTGTTAGTAAGCAATGGGGCCACGGTTTGATATCGGGAGATGCGAAGGAACAGCCACGCTATTGATCACGACATGGCCTCTCTGTGAGAGCTGAGGTGTGGGGAGTGTTCCTGAAACAGTCCTTCTCTCTTGGTGAGGGAGCAGGTTCACTACAGGAGGGGGGATAGAGGAATAAGCACTAGAACAGCTAACAGCTTAGCCATGCTTGTTTCTTCTGTCATTTACAGTGAGAGACACATGACAGCTGAAAACAGACCATTTAATTGAACAGGACATGGGGGACCTGGGTGGCTCAGTCGGTTAATCGTCCGACTTTCGCTCAGGTCATGATCTCATGGTTCATGGATTTGAGCCCCGCGTCAGGTTCTGTGCTGACAGCTCAGAGCCTGGAGCCTGTTTTAGATTCTGTGTCTCCCTCTCTCTCTGACCCTCCCCTGCTCATGCTGTCTCTCTCTATCTCAGAAATAAATTTAAAAAACATTAAAAAAAAGAAAAATATCTAAAAAAATAACAGGACAGAAAAATAGTTATTACTATTATTACCTGTAGCTCTGCTAACAATCTTATTGTAAACCTCGTTCATTTGCTTCTTTAGTCTCCCCTTCATGCAAGTCATTGGCACTGCTCAGTGATGTGGTAATTTCTCCCATTTTGCCTTGCCCAGAAGGAATCTAGGATCAACCAACATTCCACAGATTTGACAGTTGTAACAGAAAGAATAGAACTTTAAGAAATCAAATGATTTTTAATAATAAAGCCATAAGCATTGATGATTCTGATTCATGGTTTCTTGTTCTGAATGTAAAGAAAATTTATACTCATGATGCTTGATCTGATTTTCTTTATGATGCAGAAGTATCACAGAATAAGAGTTAACATAATGGACTTTGAATTCAGGCAAACCAGGAGTCAAAGTCTTGCTTTACAGCTTAGTAGCTGTGTGACCTTGGGCAAGTTCTTTGACTTTTCTGAGAGTTTACACCTTACCTTAAAGGTGGAAAGGATAATTACATAGCTCGTAGGTTTGTTGGGAAGTTAAAATAAGATAATGGGTGTGAAAAACTTGGTCTAATGCTTAGTACAAAGACATTGCTCAATAAGTAGGCATTCATTATTTTACTAGCTTTGGTGTTTATTTTTACTAATCTCTCCTTTTCCTGATGAGACACACATAGCTTCATTTAAAAGATAATATAAATTTATAGATATAAAATGACCATAATGTTATATACTTGAGGAGTTTTGGGCAGGCAGCTTGGTACAATGAAAAGCACTGGACAAGTCATCAGTAAGTGAGTCATAGTATAGACCCTGCAGTACCCAGCTTGTTGAGCAGGTTGTTCTAGTCACTGGGGCTCTGGGTCTACCCACACGATATCAACAGTTGGGAGTTTCATAGAGAAATAGAGAAGGAGTTCGCATTCCATCTTCAACACCATGTGAACAAATGGCTTTATCTGTGAGCCCCAGTTCCCTCATTGGCAAATTGGGGTTAATCATAATAACTATGACACAGAGTTGTTGAGAAAATTAGATGAGATGCTGGCATAGAGGAGGTGCTCTATAAAAGTTTGGCATTAAAATTTTTTTAATGTTTTATTTATTTTTGAGAGAGAGAGACAGCGTGAGCATGGGGGAGAGTCAGAGAGAGGGAGACACAGAATCCAAAGACAGGCTTCAGGCTCTGAGCTGTCAGCACAGAGCCCGATGCGGGGCTCAAACCCACCAACTGTGAGATCATGACCTGAGCTGAAGTCGAACGCTTAACCAACTGAGCCACCCAGGCGCCCCTAAAAGTTTGGCATTTTTATTAACATGATTAGTGTTGCTACTACTACTGTTATTAAATTGTAATATCGTTGTGAATATGATTGATAACAGTTTAACATTTCCTCAAGAAATTAAGTATAGAATTACCATATGATCTGCAATTCCACTCCAAGGCATATACGCAAAGACTTGAGCAGATACTAGTATGCCAGAGAACACTGCAGAATTGTCCACAATAGCCTGGACAATTGTGGAAAAGATGGAAACGAGTGTCTACCCACAGATGAGCAGATAAAGAAAATGTGTTATGTACATACAATGGAATTTTATCCAAGCTGTAAAAAAAATGAAGTAAAGTAAAATATATGGAGTAAAAATACATGGGCTACAACATGGATAAACTTTGAAAACATTATGCTCAGTGAAATAAACCATACACAAAAGGACAAATATTTTATGATTCCATACATATATGAGGCCACGGGAACAGGAGAGTTGTAGAGACCTAAAGTAGATGAGAGGTTAGTTACCAGGGCCAGACAGGAGAGAGGAATTAGGAGTTTATATGTAAGAGTTTATATTTGAGGTGATGAAAATATTTTGCAAATAGATAGTGGTGGTAATGATTGTACAACATTTAGATGTAATTAATACCACTGAGTTGTACACTGAAGAATGGTTAGGGGCGCATGGGTGGCTCAGTCGGTTAAGCGTCCGACTTCAGCTCAGGTCATGATCTCATGGTTCGTGGGCTCGAGCCCCATGTCGGGCTCCATGCTGACAGCTAGCTCAGAGCCTGGAGCCTGCTTCAGATTCTGTATCTCCCTCCTTCTCTGACCCTCCCCTGCTCACACTGTCTCTCTCTCTCTCAGAAATAAATAAAAAACATTAAAAATAGTTTTAAAAAGAATGGTTAAAATGGCAACTTTTATGTTCTATGTATTTTACTACAATAAAAATAAGTGGTGATATATTAAAAATGGATTATATTAAGAACATATAGGTATTGTGAGAAATTTTTGATTTAAAGGAAGTCATGAGTTAATATATCATGAAATATATAATATGTGAAATATAAAAGTATTTATATACACAAGTTATTCCTATACTATTACCTACCATGTAGTAGAACTTTCGATGCCTATTTTATTTAAACTGATACAAATATATTAATCCAGCTACTTGTTTGTTCATTTTAATCTCTGAAAAATATTAGTGCATGTAAGGCACAGAAACTACATTTAACATGGCAGGAGATTTCAGCTATATGTTCAACCTAGCAGGATCAGTGTTGGTAGTTTTATTTTCAATCCCATCAATGGGAAGGAAGAATTGTTACCATTTCATTTTTTTTTGTTTTTTAAAAAACTTTATTGAAACCTATAGGAAGTAGAATGATAAACACCAACCAACTACCACTCACAAGCAGCAGATTCTCAGGGATATAGCTCAGAGGTAGAGCATTTGACCATAGAAACAGCAGATTTTCATCTGATGGATGCACATGACTGGGATTGCGGGTGGGGGCTGTGGGCAGCATAGTTTGCGTCTAAATAATAATCCAGGAAAGAAGTGGGGGCTCCACTGTCTCATTTGATTCACCAACTGGTCCTATGATGTAGACATTAGTTTCCCCTATTTTACGGAAAATGCCTTTTGGAGAGGTTGAGTGACGAGCCATTGATCACTCAGCTCGGTGGTGGAAGAGCTGTGTTTTTGAAAACCCATCTCTTTCACATTCCCCTGAAATGCCTGCTGTTTGATTAGGGATTGTGATCCTGATTAATAACGAAAGTGGTGTTGGGTTGAAATGCAATAATTTTAATTTATTTATATGTATTGAGCTCTTACTATAAGCACAACATTCTGTCGGGTGAACATTTCAGTCTGTGTCCTCAAGAAGCTTCAATCCCGGGGGGGAGAGTCAGGGGGCCACAAGAACACAGGTCTCCAGGCCCCGGTGGTGGTGATGGAGGGGGGGTGGTGATGGGGGGGTGGTCAGAGCAGCCTTCCCAGAGGAATGATGTTTAAATACAGATCTTGAGGTTGATACTGAGTTAGGAAAGCAAAGCAGGACACACATGGAGAGAAGAGGCCATGAAGAAAAGGAAAGTGCTCAAGACAGAAGCAACATCATGAACAAAAGCCTGTATTCCAAGGACCCAAGCTTGTTTAGTAAGGCTGGAGCATGACAGGTAAGGCTAGGGGGCAGAAGGAGAAAAGTGTGGGGGATGAAGAGAGGTCATCTGGTAAAAGGCCCAGGGTGTCCTGCCAAGGAGTTTGGAATTTATCTTGAACAGAGCAATGAGTGAGGAACCAGTGACAAGCATTAAGCCACAGTGACATGATCGGTGTGGGTGGAGATCATAAAATCTGTTTCTGGATACTTTTTGGAGAAAGAACAGAGTGAGGCAGAGAGGCAGTAATGAGGACTTTTGGGTGAGAGATGAGCATCGCTCAAACACAGTGCCCAGAGGAGTGGGTACGATCTGAACATGTGAAGCAAGTACATGTGAGAGACGTCGGAATGAGGGAGAGGGAAAGGTCAAGGTTTCTCTGGCTTAGGTCATCAACTGAATGGTGGTGCTAACCATCAAGGTGGGAATTGAGGGAGAAGAGCGAGTTTGGGTGAGAAACAACCAGCCTAATCTCCACACAAGCTTTCGCCACGGAGCTGAGAACAGTCATGAAGTTGCATAACTTCTGAGCTCTTGATAATAAGATAAAACTTTTATATTAACCCATTTCATATCCAAATCAGCAGTTGCCCAAAGAAAAGTTAGACAATAAATATCAGTTGGAATACTTCTGGGTATATTATACCATGTTATATTATGCAAAATCTATTCTGAAAAGAAGCAATTCCAATCCATTTAAGTCTATAATAAAAACTAAGAGCAAACAAGCAAATAGCTTTTCTTTTATTTAAAAAATANCAGGCTCCAGGCTCTGAGCTGGCTGTCAGCACAGAGCCCGACGCGGGGCTCGAACCCACGAACCGCGAGATCATGACCTAAGCGAAAGTCGGACGCTTAACCGACTAAGCCACCCAGGTGCCCCTATTTATTTATTTTTGAGAGAGAGAGAGAGCATGTGCACGCTCAAGCAGGAGAGGGATAGAGGGAGAGGGAGACACAGAATCCCAAGCAGGCTCTAGGTTCTGAGCTGTCAGCACAGAGCTCGATGTGGGGCTTGATTGAACCCATGAACCATGAGATCATGACCTGAGCTGAAGTTGCACCCTTAACTGACTGAGCCACCCAGGTGCCCCACAAATAGTTTTTCAAGTGCTTATTTCTTTAAAGGTCAAAACAGCCAATTGCAAAATGGCTTTCTCAACCTGCCACCCAGCAGTCTTCCTGAAGGAGGATCTCCCGAACCAGAGTGGCTAATAACCAATGGCTGGGCTAGACACGCTTGCATCAACAGTTATCATGAGCTAACATCTTCCTAATTCAAGGACTAGTCTTCGTATATCAGCACGTGTTTTGTTTATTAGTCTTTGTGAAGTAGTGCTATGATTCTGCGTGACGCCCAGCAGAATATCAACAATGGCTACCTATAGGCTAAGGCATTATAAGTGACTTTTTAATAATTTCTACATGTTCTAACAGTTTTACTAAGAGTACATTTTGTTTCATAACATAAACACATAACATAATAAGAAAAGTCAATGAGGCTTTCTAATTTGGCAACAACAAAGAAATCTAATTGATTGGTGAATAGGAGAACTAGCTTGAGAAACTTGGGGGAAAAAGTTATCAGTGGGATACAATATGGAGCAAGTTTGATCAAGTTTATATATTAAGCAGTAATATCTGAGGGTTTTACTTAGCAAAAGAAGAAATAGACAGTAGTTTATAATTTCAAGAAAGAGGTAAGCTAAAAACAGTAGCAACGTCTATGGAACTATATGGTTATTACATTTTACATTGAATTATTGGAATTTCATATAGTTTGCTGAACTTCAGAAACAATGTGGAGAAATTGAGACATGTTCTCGATAATAAAGTAGTAAAATACTATTTCTAAATTTTTTTAAAATGTTTTATTTATTTCTAGGAGAGAGAGAGAGAGACGGCGTGAGCAGGGCAGGGACAGAGAGAGAGGGAGTCACAGACTGAAACAGGCTCCAGGCTCTGAGCTGGCAGTCAGCGCAGAGCCCGNTCTGTGATATAGGTTAAAAAAAAGCTTAAAAACTCTATGTATGGTTTTATATTTGTATATATATATTATGTAATATATATATAATTATCCATAATGCATAATGCATTATATATTATATATATTGTATATATATATTTTTAAATATAGGTAAATGGTAAATTTTTAAATAAAAAGTAAAGGGATTATATATATATATTTTTAAACATAGAGAAAAAGAAGACAAAGTTAAAATCATCACTTGTCAGCATAAGCTTTTCATTCTCAAAATGGAGGCTAAAGGACTTTTCGATGAACAAACACAGACAATGGAGCAAAAGCCAGAGGGCTGAAGAGAAAGCTAGTCATGGTAGAAAAAGACAAAAGAAAATATTGGAAACATCAGATTTAGTAAAAGGAAGGAAAGTACCAGCCCTCCTGCTCTTGGGTGAGAAGAAACCAAACTCAGAGGATTGAGCAGATGAGCGATACAGAATATTCCTAGATCTGATTCCATGTACGAGGAGTCTGACTTCCCTTTGGCTTTAAATCTCTTTCATTTCAGCGAATACCAAATAAATCTGTTAGTAAAGAAAATGAACCTTTCTCCCCTAAGTTAACAGCTGGATGTTCCATTGTCTTCCACTTTTGCTGTGACAGAACCCCAACGTGACTACACCTCAACATTTCTCTCTTCTTGAGACTGTAATTATCTCTATCACGGTGGGCAAAATGAATGTTCTTTTTTAAAAATCCCATCTAACTTTCCATTCTATAAATTACATTTTCCTATACTCTCTGTTGTCCCAGATCCACACTTCACAGCCCACAGTAATTTTTCCAGGTTTCTTTTAGTAACCCAGTTAATACTTTCAAATGGGGCAGCTTTTTAATTTTTAGTCACTGTTAATTAATACTACTTTCTATTCTTCTCTCGTTTTATAGCACAGACCTTGTTCCCCAGAATTTCCCTGAAATTTCCATGGTTCCCCAGAAACCATGATCAGTTTTCATTCTTGCATTTTACCTTCAAATCCTCTTTTGTCGCTCGTTTCTTATCCCTGCCCCACCGCCATTCCCTGGATTTTAGAGAATAGGCCAGAGAAGATCTTTTATCCCTATGTAAAGCTGAGTCTCATTGGTACTATCTGTGCCTAAAACATTCTTTTCATTCTAGAGAAATGTTGAATGATCTGAAGCATGGCAGTGTTTCCATGAACTAAGTAAGGTCACTTATTTCCAGGTCCAAACACTTCCTCTTTAAAATATTAAATTCAGGGGCGCCTGGGTGGCTCAGTCAGTTAAGCGTCCGACTTCAGCTCAGGTCATGATCTCACAGTTTGTGGGTTCAAGCCCCGCATCGGGCTATGTGCTGACAGCCCAGAGCCTGGAGCCTGTTTCGATTTCTCTGTCTTCCTCTCTCTTTGCTCTTCCCTACTCATGCTCTGTCTCTCCTTCTCTCAAAAATAAATAAAATATTAAACAAATTTTTAAAAAAAATTAAATTCATACAAAGGACTGCTGCCCTTCTGTGTCTTGCTTATTTGGTGCAGAGCCTTGCAGTAGCTCTTTACAAATGAATCCAAACTGAGTCTCAGCATGCAAAGAGCTTAAAAATCTGGTTGGGGGTGGCGGTGGGGAAATGAGATTTAACCAAAAACATTCACCTTTAAAACCATTGGTGACATCAGCTACATGATCTTTTAAAGATGTAGAGTAATATGAAAGAAAAGTAATGGGGACCATGGGTAAACAGAAGGACCTTCCTCCCTCCCTCCCTCCCTTCCTTCCTCCCTCCCTCTGGCTTTTCCTTCCTTCCTTCCTTCCTCCCTTCCTTCCTCCCTCCCTCCCTCCCTTCCTTCCTTTCCTTTGAAAGCTGCTCATTGTTTGAATTTGGAAAATTGAGCAAAACTTTGATCATCTGGTTTTAAAAAAATTATTACCATTTCTTTGTTGTACCCCCTCAATGTTCTGAATGTTGGTGTCTGTGAAGAAAAATCTATTTTTACTTAATCCTCTCTGAGCTCAATTCCTATAGCAGCAACATTATATGCATTTTAATTAATTGCCCTAATGCTTTTCTCAAGTATCCTATTCTTAAGCAAAAGTTCATTTTCTAGCCTAATCTAATTATTGGTTAGCCTTTCATTTTTCCTTCTACCATCTTTGTAATTTTACTTAGCAATGTGCTTAAAAGGAAATGTTGCTTCTTCTCAATCTAAGTGGCAGGCATGGTCGGCTGCATATGACCTAGAAAACTGTTGCAGACTTGATTTTATGACCTTCAGCAAATTCTTTACTCTTTCTGTGCTTTAGTTTCACTCTACTCACTGGAAGCTACCTGACATGCAGGTGCTTCTTTATTAGCTCACTGTTACCAAGCTCTCTCCTTCCCTCCCTCCCTCCCCTCCTCCCTTCCTCCCTTCCTTCCTCCCTTCCTTCCTTCCTTCCTTCCTTCCTTCCTTCCTCCTTCCCTTCCGTCTCTTTCTTTCCTCCCCTCCTCCTCCTTCTTTCCCTTCATCATCATCTTTATGTCAGTTTTTTAGATGCTATACCTTATAACCAAATCCCAATTAATGTGCTTTGTTGGGCAGGAGGCATTCTGTCAGAGTGAATTTTAACGGTTACAACATCATTTGGGGGGGCGAGAGAGCAGGTTCTGGAGTCAGGCAGCTTGAGTTCAAATATATGCCACCTCTGTGGCCTTGAGCAATTTAAAATTTCTCTTTAGCTCCTGTGAAATGGAGAACATATGAGTACCTATCTCATAGAGTTATTTTGGTGTCAAACGCATTAATAAATATGAAGCATTTAAAATAGGCCTTGAGGGGGACCTGGGTGACTCAATTGGTTAAGTGTCTGACTCTTGAATTCCGCTCAGGTCATGATCTCACCATCGTGAGATCGAGTCCCACATCGGTCTCTGGACTGACAGCGTGGAGCCTGCTTGAGAATTCTCTCCCTGCCCCTCCCCTACTCCCTCTTTCTCTCCAAATAAATAAATAAATATTTAAAAAATTAAGATAGGCCTTGGGACATTTAAGTCCTTAATCAAGATTTGCCATTATTATTATTATTATTGTTATTGTTATTTTGTTGTTGAAAATATTTATTTCAAAATTATTTTCAATAGTTTTCCGAAACCAAATTGTTCACTTTCCTGCCAGAATAAATACAGTCTAGGGGATACAACTAAACCTTTCCATAATGATCAGAATGCTTATAGGAAGTTGCGTTTTGATTTTTAGCAGTGTGAAATGCTACCAGATAATCAGGGTTCATAAAGCCTGAAAAATATACATTGGATTTCACACTAAGGTAAAGACTACAAACCTTGCAGGGGTGATCTCCTAAGAGGTGAACAGGGCTTTTCCCAGGGAACCTAGGAAAGGAATCACTGTTTATAGTGAGGTGCTTGTGCTATCATTACATCCATAGAGGAGGAAGTGGTGGATACGGACAAATGAATTCTGGGGGCTTAATGTCAGGAAGCCATGAGATAGAAGGTGAAGGTGCCTGCTGAGAGGGTCCAGGTGGTGGCTGGGGGGAAAGGTGGAAGAGGCAGAAAGGATAATAGGAGCGATGCCAGCAAAGATCAGAAATCCCAGGGGCACCTGGGGCGCTCAGTTGGTTAAGCATCTGACTCTTGATATCGGCTCAGGTCACGATCTCACGTCTGACAGCACAGAGGCTGCTTGGGATTCTCTGTTTCCCTCTCTGTCTGCCCCCACCCCTACCCACTCGTGCTCTCTCTCTCTCTTTCTCTCTCTCTCTCTCAAAAATAAATAGACATTAAAAAAAGAAAAGAAATCCTACTACACATGTTAGTCTGGGCTGAGATAGAAATAGGCTGATAGAATACTGAAAAACAAAAAACAAAACAAAACAAAAAATCCAGAATATTTAGACGCCCTCAATGTGTTGGATGACATTTTGCTCAGGTGAGCTTGTGAATAAAGTAAGTTGCTTTTCCATCTGTTGTGTTTAAATGCAAAAACAGCCCAGGAGAACAAAACTCATGATGACTATGGATTTGTTGTGACTACAAACAGTATTTCAGTCCTTAATGGCTTCTCATTTTGTCCTGGTCAATTTACATTTCACTTCTTCCAATTGAAACATAACTCTTAAATGCCAAAATAAGGTTCCCTTGGCAGAGAACACTTTTCTTTGCAACCCCCTCCCACCCACGCCAAGCGAGCTGTACTGATAGTTCTGCTTACGTTAGACGTCTCGCATTTGATGTTTAGTTGCCTTTAAGCCAGACAAGAAAGACCTTTGATTAGGAGCTTGATGACATTCACACCCCATTAGCTGTGTTCTCAATGCACTTTATAAAGTAAAAGTGTTTCCATTACATTCCCACTCTCAAATCAAAGACACTTCTGAATCTAACAAATACTGAGGAGTATTTCCGTATGCACAATTTATACCCTTAAGAATATTTTCAGAGTAAAATACTAGGGCCTATAGATTAATGTAAGCAAACACTCCCATCCAAATACTTAACAGCCTAGAGCATATAGTTCTGAGCCACAAAGTATGATTATGAATGACAACTGAATTTAAACATTTTCTTGGGAAGTAAGGTTCCACAGATTAAATGATCTGTACTGAGTTCGCATTAAAATTAATAATAAATAATGACTCAAAATTGAGTCTTCTTGAAGAAATTTGGTAATTACTAGATAGCAAACCTGAAATTTGTAGGTATGCATATCTTCCTAGGATGAAGAGGGTGGACACGGTGAAAGAAACTTGGGGGACACCACTATTTTGAATTGCGCCTTGACCAGATTTTCTACCTCCAGGTGATGTACCACAGAAGATTCCTGGTCAGGGATGCACGTGCTTCTCCTCCGTGCAGTGGGGGAAGCCCATTTGTGGGAAGGGGCGGTGGGGAAGCAAGGGAGGAGCAGTGTGAGACCTCCCAGGCAGATACTGCCTCAGGCAGATGAACTTTAGAAAAGAGTTTCTGCGCAGGCTAAGGATGCAGAATCTGATTTCCTTAAGCCATCCATGCCCGGAGTCAGTTGGGAAGAGTCTGTGTATGCCACCAGATACACACTCCGCACTTTAAAGATCATTTCTCTATGGTACCTCAGCCATAATCTCTTACAGGTTCTGAGCTGTTAACCAATTATTTGAGAAGCCTCATTTCCCCAGGGTTCTGGACAAAGCCTTTGTAGGACATGGTTGGGGCAGAAGATTATCTGGAAACACACACCATGTACCTGTGCTACTTCCAAAATTATTTTTTCTTCCGGTGAAAGCACTGTTACTGGACTAAGTATATCCACTTTTTCTCTCCATTCCCCTGAATCCCAGCTCCTGAATTCCTCTTGCTAGATCCCCTCCCTATAAAAGTACCCATGATACTGACATGTTTAAATCATAATCATCGAGGCCCTTTTAGTTGTCAGAGTTAGAAAACTTTATTTTTAAATAAAAAGTAGATACTTTAATATTATTATTTAATATTATTATTTAATGTTTTTTTTTTAATTTTGTTTTGTTTATTTTTGAGACAGAGAGGGACAGAGCATGAGTGGGGGAGGGTCAGAGAGAGAGGGAGGCACAGAATCTGAAACAGGCTCCAGGCTCTGAGCTGTCAGCACAGAACCTGATGTGGGGCTCAGACTCACGAACCGTGTGGTCATGACCTGAGCCGAAGTCGGATGCTTAACTGACTGAGCCACCCAGGTGCCCCTCTCTCTTTTTAATGTTTACACTCTTGGTTCCTAATAACAAGATTCTTACTTAATTATTCTATATATAAATGTATATATTCTCTAAGTATAAATACAATAATTTCAAAATTACAATTTTAATGTTACTACTAACAATAAAAATGTTAATATTTCACATTAGGTGTTCTTTTGTCTTGAATATATGTTCAGAGTTCTGTGTTAAAAAGTCATTTGAAATCATTATTTTCCTTTGTGAGTAGTTACCAATTTGGGTTATTTTCATTTATTATAATTTATAATTTGAATATATAATACTACTACATGACTTAAAGTCAAAATCTGTGAAAAGGTCCAGAGAATTCTTTCTTTCTCTGTCAGCTCTATCCCCTTCCTGCTTCTCCGTTAGTAATCATTTGATTAGTTCCTGATTTTTACTAATACTGTTTCTCTTTGCAAAAATAAGCAAATCCACACACACACACACACACACACACACACACACACACCTTCCCCCCCCCTTATTTTCTCTTCTTTGTTTTACAAAAAGCATATTATACGTATACTGTTCTTCACATTGCTTTTAGAGCTGTATCTGCAAGGTAGATCTCTACCCTGAGTATCAGTATGTTTAAAAGCTCCCCAAGTGATTCTGTTGCAAAGCTGGGTTGAGCATTCCTGGCATCATATATAGGCACTTGGAACCATGAGGTGCTGCCTGGGGGCTGCGGTGATGATTCCAAGGGGACTGGGGACTGGCCCGAGTCACTGTTGGGGTAAAAGGCGAGGCTGTGCGGACCTGGGAGGTGAACTAGATGACGAAGTGCACAATACTTTGTGATTTCATGCATTTTGTCTTATGCAGAGGTAAGGTTTTGGTAAGGACCCACTGACTAGTGCAATTAGCAGTTGACCATTCCTTCCTGATATGAGGGTTCATTGGAATCCACCCCCCCCCACCTCTTTTAACTAAGGATGTTTTCACTTAATTTCTCCCCAATCCATGTTGCTCACCTGCGGGAGACCCGCTCCAGCTGGTCCAGGGGTCCCTGAGGGATGGACGGTGTCGGCGAGAGAGAGAGAGAGAGCCCCGAGATTCTTTCTGATCACCAGGCAGGCATCTCTGTCCTGTTGGTTTTGGTGTCTTTATTTAAAAGGTCCAATGACAACATGGCATCAGAAAGAGGAATTTCTACAATGGAAAGCTCTTTGTGATAAGATGCTTTGAAAAGTGTACAAGAACAGGTTTTTTGGGGCACCTGGGTGGCTTAGTCGGTTAACCGTTCGACTTTCGCTCAGGTCATGCTCTTGCGGTTCGTGGGTTCGAGCCCCGCATCAGGCTCTGTGCTGACAGCCAGCTCGGAGCCTGGAGCCTGTTTCAGAGTCTGTGTCTCCCTCTCTCTCTGACCCTCCCCTGCTCACGCTGTCTCTCTCTCTCCTAGAAATAAATAAAAATATTTAAAAAAATAAAAAATAAATGAAACCTCAAGTGATAAACTGGCATGCATTTAAAAAAACAAAACAAAACAGGTTTTTCGAAAGTATTCTTGTAGAAATACCCCAATCATAGTGCGGTTGAGTAAATCTTACAACTAGGGAAATAACAGGATGTTCTTAGTGAAAAACAGGATGACATGCATATTTGTTTCTAAGTTAATAACGCTAAGATTAGGACATAGGTGAAGTTGTATATAGATAGGCCAGGAGTCATTCTGTCTGGCTCACAAGAGGAGTTATGTTTTTGAGCTGGTTAATAAGTTGTTTGTGGAAACTTTTTTGACTTGATGCTGAATGTGTAAACACCATGGAGGCCCTAAAGGCATCAGCCTTTGTTTTGGGGTTTATGTTTTAGCTCCTCTTATCTATCCTCATCCCAGTCACCAGTGTAAGGGAGGGTGTTTGTGGAAAGTAGGCCTCAGGGAAGGGACTGCCATACATCACCAGTTAGAAAAGGTGTAAGTATCAACTTAAGTTCTGCCCTTATCTGTTCCTTAACTCTAAATTAGGCTCTTTGTCTCAGGGCCAGGCTCAGTTGTAACTCTTGTGTTCTTAACCCCCTTTATTATCTAAGTCATGGATCTGCAAGGCCCATAGGAAGAGCCTTTTGACAACCATCCACAATGCTTGCATCTCAAATCTCTTTTGAAGAGGCAGGAATACGCTTTTCCTTATGAGGAATCTGTGTGGGGAATATCAGCCTGATTTGGAATATTGTGAGGCCTGGTCAATACCCACAGGCTCCTTTCCAGCATGAGCCAGTAGTAGCAGAAGGAGATACCAGTTTTTCATTTCTCATGGCAGGAGCTGTGCAAACACTGCCATTTCCTCGCTGTGACTGTCATCCAGCGAGGCCCGTGCTGCTCCCAGCACTCACCGATTTTGCTTTTTCCACTGAAATCTTTGCAGACTAAATTCATCTCACTCTGATCGCTCATTCTTTGTTCTCAAAACATGAAGTACAAAGCATTTTGAGCTTGTGGATATATTTCTTCATACTGGTTTCATTTTAACGTGTGGTTACTTTTATGTTCCCAACTGACTGACTATAAGCTCCTGGAGATTTGGGTCTTTCTCTGTTTGTTTGGTTTTGTTGTAATTATTTTTTTGTTGTTGTTGAGCCTATGAAATTCATTCTATATTATACAGTTTTGGTATATAGTTAAGTATTCAATAACTTAATATTCAATAACTTGATATTGTTATTGTTACTATTCACCACAAGTAAAAATATATATTTCACACTTAACTCTGCCCAAAGCACTGTGCTAAGATTTGAGGATGTGAAGCATATGATGCAATCTCTGCTCTGAGAAACTTAAACATAGTGGCTGAGAGAACAGGATGGACGTGTATGTATCGAGCTGATCCGGTGTCTTAGCATGGTTCGGCCAATCTGATCCCAGATTTGGCTTTTTGAACACAATTCTCTTCTTAGTGCCTATCCAGCAAATATTTCTAATCCTTTGCTCTTTTGGCCAGTATCTACTACTATATAGTTCCGTGTCTTCCAGATACAGTGTTAGGAATACAAATACGTGTAAGACACAGTTTTCTGGGGCAGACTACTCAGAGGTAAACAGATGACAACTAAAATAGTAGACCAACCACATTTCCTGTTGTAGAAAAGTAGGAAAATTGGGGTGGTTCATAAAGAAGGAAATTACATGTGTAACACAAAGTTCAAGGTATGGAAAGAAAATAGGGAAAAGCATATTGACTTTCCCCCAGGTTGATGCAATAACTAAAATTAAAAAGGAAATCAATTTAGAGCATAAAAGTCATTTTGATCATTTTCAGGGATCATCACATAAACTACATAATTCATATTTAATGAATTAATGTTGACTATGTAATGCATTACTATTAATGCAATTCAATTTTATATCAGTAGTCTAAGTAACTTATAAATGTCCCAAAGAAATGCTATAAAAATATATTCACTTAATCTACTAAAGTCATTGGGAATATTTTTTTTTTAATGTTTTATTTATTTCTAGGGAATATTTTGTATATACTGAATTCCCAACTGAGATTAGATGTCTTTTTACTTACACACGGTAACTCTATGGCGCAAAGGAAGGCAAAATTTCTCCCTTTGCTCCAGCATGCCAACCACACAGGCAAACCAAACACCCTGTTTCCTAAGTATGTTCTGTAATTTTTGCTGTGTATATGCCTCTACTTATGTAGTTTTAGTCTCCTGGAATGCCATCCTTTCCTCTGCTTCTGAAATCATACCTCATCTTTGAAGTAAGCCTAAATACTAGCTACTTCTTAAGGCATTACTGTTCTTTTCGTCTTGCACCAACTGTATACAAATATTCATCAACAGTTACATCTCTCTCTTTTTTTAANAAGGCAAAATTTCTCCCTTTGCTCCAGCATGCCAACCACACAGGCAAACCAAACACCCTGTTTCCTAAGTATGTTCTGTAATTTTTGCTGTGTATATGCCTCTACTTATGTAGTTTTAGTCTCCTGGAATGCCATCCTTTCCTCTGCTTCTGAAATCATACCTCATCTTTGAAGTAAGCCTAAATACTAGCTACTTCTTAAGGCATTACTGTTCTTTTCGTCTTGCACCAACTGTATACAAATATTCATCAACAGTTACATCTCTGTCTTTTTTTAAATTTATTTATATATTTTGGAGGGATGGAGAGAGAGACAGAGAGACAGAGAGAGAAAGAGAGGGAGAGAGAGCGAGAACAAGGGTGGGAGGAGCAAAGAGAGAGAAAGAGTGGGAATCCCAAGCAGGCTCCACCCTGTCAACGCAGAGCCCGACTGGGTGCTTGATCCCATAAATCGTGAGATCGTGATGTGAGCCGCAGTCAGGAGTCAGACACTTAACTGACTGAGCCACCCAGGTGCCCCTTACATTTCTTTTTATACATTAAGTCAGAACAAGTGCTTGGAAGCGTCCAAGGCATAGTAAGTGCTCAATAAAAATAGCACTTTCCTTAGCTTCATTCTCTTTTTCTTAGAGGTCACTGTGTTTTCCTCATCTTTGAATCTGCCACAGTGCTTGAAATGTGCATTGAAATGAATTTTACTCACTACTACAAATGTTCCTGTCAAGATACATTTGGGTAAATCAAACTGAAAGAGACTTGGCAAGTTTCCAGCTATTTTTCCATATAATTCAAGCTTACTTTTTCATCATGTTTTTATCAGTTCTGACCCACAACTTAAATATTGTGCCATTTATTTAAATTTTACGACAACTTTTCAACAGTACCACGGAACCAAATACCTAAAGGGTCAGCAGCTAGGACTTTGACAAAGTCCTATATCCAACTTTGTTTCAGACCAATTGTTATGAAAGTTGTCCCTAACTTGTGGCTCTTATACAAAATACAGCTAGCAGTCATCAAAATGAAGTTAAAGAGAAGGCAAAATCTGCCAAAGCTTCAAGTTATTTGTTACAGGGTACACTAGAGCCTAATCAAGAGAGGAAAGCAACAGAATATTGTGTGTTGCTTATATTCTGTTGTTGTTATTATCTTGCGTATATTCTGAAACAGTCTACACCATGGATGCGTTTTTCTAAAATGGCTCCACAAGCTATCCAGATTATCCTCAGTATAGGAATGGACCACCTGACTTATTTTTCTGACTCACAACTAATATTTACTTTAATGGCATATGATTTTTGTGTAAATAAAGATAAACTGAGCATGCAAGTAACTATTTTATCTATTAACCAAAAGCATAATGTATTTCCCTATGTTTTCAGAAAGCATGCGAGCATATTTTCTCTTAAGCCAGCCCTGTTGGAAGTATGTAAAGCTACTATTTATAAACAGAAATAGAAATGTTTGCCCACAGCTATTTACCTTGTGATCATTTTCTTAAGGGGTAAAGCTTTTTCGGTTATTAAGAGTGACTTAACGTTAGATTTTTTTTTTTTTATTCTTAGCGGTTTGTGTATCTTGGCATCAATCACTCTGTACTACATGGTTTCACTGAGCATAAAAATGTTCAGGTTAAGTGTTTTTATGTAAAAGAGGTTTTTAGAAAAAATTTTTTTGAAGTGGAACCATTTTTTAAAGTGCTTCTCAGCAGTAGTTTTGTGATCCAACACAAAAATTTGCTGATCTGTTTGAATGTAACATGCTATAGGTATAGACCCTGTAATCAATGTATTTACTACAGTCTGGAATTCATCACCATCTTCAGGGAATGTTCACTGAATATGCAAAATATTGATTATCATATGTGGCAATATATGTTGGCACTTGAACGTTCTTAATAAATGATGACATCGATCATTTCAAATTAAACACGTTCTGTGTTTAATTCCATATCCCATGATATTCTGACCACCCAACACATCTGGTTGAGTGCACTGAAATGCTCTGAACATTGAGTTTGCAAAATGATGGGCAGTTCCCACTTAATTTTTTCCACTCAAAAAACTACTTGTTCTGGATCGCTGAGTGTATTATAAGAACACCGTGTCAGCCAAGCTCTGTTGGAAAAACAAAATAAATGTCCCAGTTAGCTATATTTAACATTGTAATATTTCATGCTTTTAAAAACCTACTCTCCAATAATGCAGAAAACTCTCCATCGAAGCTAGTGATTATCAAGGCCTGGAGATGTATTAGAATTTCTAGCAATTAAAGAGTCATAAACATTTAGAAACAAGTCAGGTTTTTTTGCCATCTTGTCAAATATTGGGAAACATGAAAATGGAATAAAATAGGTCAGTGGTTCCTCATGAAAGAAATTTAATTGGCTCCAATACAGGTCAACCATGGTCAATTAAATGATCAGGGGAAATACCTAATTATTCCTCTAGACCTACTTAATACTGGCAGCAATTTTCTTCTTTTCTCTTGGAAAAAGAATAAAGACTGCCGGAAACAAGGGAAAAATACTCCTTTTTCAGTCCAAATGTAGAATTCTCACCTCTAGCTGCAGGTTATCATACACTGCCTTTAGGACATAATCATTAGTTTACCCATCATACACTGCCTTCAGGGCATAGTCATTAGTTTACTGACAATAAGAAATGAGCCACTTGCCCCTTTTTTTTCTGAGCTCCTTAGCAAATGTCCTCCCAAGCAAAGTGTGGCAGAGCAGTGCTTCCTTAGGTTAGAAAATGGATATCTTCCCTGCATACGCTCTCTCTTGCTCTATACCCTGGACTTGGTTTTGGACACAGTCTTTGCTGGGAAATGGGTTTTATTCTTGATTTATTCCCTTTGTGTTTGTACTTCGCTTTGTGTTTGCATTTCCCTTTGGGTTTGTGATGTCAGGGACCAAAGAAGGGCCTCTGTGCTGATAGATGCTGAAATTTCAACATTTCTGTTAAGGTTTTTAATGTTGTTTAAATGCAAATGCCTTTGGGAGGGAGCACCTAAATTCCCAGTCACTTCCAGTGAGGGATAAATGAGCAGCTGTCACTGATTGTGTGACTTGAGTTTCTACCGTTGGTTTTCCCACCTGTAAAATAGAAGGAGAGAATTCACTGTTATTGCGAGCACCCATTAAAGGAGATATCATGAGGATTAAATCAGATAGGAGCTGAGCTCAGCGATGGGGCAAACACTGTGTACTAGATGTTGGCTGTTCTTACTTCCATCCTCACTGGAACTTCTTTGCAAGCTTCAGATCATGATGAAATCTTGTTGGTGAGCAGAACCATGACAATGGCACTGATGACTGCTTTAGAGAAAGAATGGTACCAGAAGGATCCTTAGCCCTTGGGTGGACTGAAGAGAGATGTATCGTTTTACAGTTTGGGCTATAAAACAGGGAGGCGGCTAGTGGGGAATGGGTATTACAGGGAGGACAAACAATAAAGTGATAAATGGGAAGATCCCTGAATTAGAGAGCTGGAGAAATACGACTGAACGGCGACCTCTATCACTAACGTTCTGGACAGTCAGGGTAAATGTCCAGGGACCCTGATGATGCACAAGGACTTTTACATAGCTAATAATCCTTGATTCCTAGATGGGTGGCGACTTCTGCACTAGTCTATGAGAATGAGGAAGCCTACAGCAAGGCCGGTGAGGGCCTAAAGCTCTGCCTACCCAGGTAAAGGAGCTCGGAAACTGTGTGTTTCCAACGTAAGGTGCATACAGACCACCTGAAGATGACGTTTAACATGCAGATCTGCGTTGAGCAGGTCTGCGTGGGGGTCTATGGTTGGCATTTCTAGCCAGTTCCCAGGCGATGCTTGTAAGGACCACACCCTGAGTGGCTGCCACACCTAAAACACTGATGCTATGTTAATCGGAGCCAATCCAAATCTGGAAGGGAATAGAAGCATGACTTTTCTCTTAAATGGAGGGTCTTTGAACATTTAGTCAAGAAAAGCATGGATTCAGGTTGTAACAAATAAAACCTTACACATGTCCTCACAGAGCGTTAGAGTGCCAGCATGTTGGCCTCATGGAAACAAAGTAGTTAAGAGTCTGTCATCAGGTAAGACTTTCCCTTCTACCCTGTAAGGCTTGCGATCTAAAACGATGCGGTTATTTGCATTCCGCCGTGAGAAAGTCGCCGTTTCTTTGCTTCAAGAACTTGCATTTTCTTTCAGAGCAGAGGTATTTTTAGCAGTTCTTGAACTGCGAGCCCATGAGTCACCACCGCTGCTCAGTCTCTCGCGTGGATCCTTTAGAGAGAGTGGAATCGGGGAATCTTTATCTGCCGCCTCCTTGCTGTTCCTCCTCCCCCTCATCAAATTGCATCTGGTTTTTAAGGATGGCAAATAGACCTTCAATACCATCTCTGAAAAGCGGACTTTTTGCAGAAATAATAGTTTGCCTGGCAAGACTTCAGAGCGATTCCCCTGTGATTTAGCTCTTTTCCTGCGTCTCTTTCCTCTTGCCCGGTGCACTAGAATGAGGACTTGCAAGGTTGCAAGCCGGCCTCTGTCTCCAGTCCCTGAGAATAAAGCTCCCCCAACCATGTGGCTTACTGCAAATAAGCACAACTTTCCCTGCTCTGAGGATAAAGCTGTCAGGCCCCCTGACAAAGGTAACCTCCATCACCACAGGGACTTTGTCCGGGTCAGCTCGGCAGCCAGCCACAAGGTAAGGAGGACACTTTTAACTCCACTAAATGTCTTGGAGGCTTTCGGCAAGAAAACACACTTTCCTGCCATTTCTTCTTACATTTTGTTCTGCAACTATTGGTCTAGATTCCCTTAAAATGGTTTAACTGGGAGCACCTTGGAAATAGCTGAAACATATGTTATCGTGTGCAATACCCACCACTCCCGCCCAGTTTATGAGCTCAGTTTTCAGTAGACTTGTCTTTTGTCCTTTGAAAGGATGCTCCGTACAATAAGCATTTGGCAACTTAATTCTGTTGGAAGTTGTGGTTCACAAAGGAAACTGGAAGAATGTCAATAGTTACTGTTCCTAAGGAATGTGTGTTGTACACCTGATTCTTATTCATCTACAATTTTCATACTGTTTGGAAGTACACCTTTCTTTAGAAAAAACACAAAGCTTGTTTGAGATTTTTATGCCCTATTGCCTTTCTAAAACTCTACCATAATCCTTTTTTAAAAAAAATTTTTGGGGCGCCTGGGTGGCTCAGTCAGTTAAGCATCCAACTTTGGCTCAAGTCATGATCTCAAGGTTCGTGGGTCGAAGCCCTGCATTGGGCTCTGTGCTGACAGCCCAGAGCCTGGAGCCTGCTTCTGTTCTGTGTCTCTCTCTTTCTGCTCCTCCCCCACTTGTGCTCTTTTGCTGTCTCTCAAAAAAAAAAAATGTTAAAAATATTTTAAAAGCTTATAAATTTTTTTTTTATGTTTTATTTATTTCTAAGAGAGAGCGAGAGACAGCGTGAGCAGGGGAGGGTCAGAGAGAGATGGAGTCACAGACTCTGAAACAGGCTCCAGGCTCTGAGCTGGCAGTCAGCACAGAGCCCGACGCGGGGCTCGAACCCATGAACCGCGAGATCATGACCCAAGCGAAAGTCGGACGCTTAACCAACTAAGCCACCCAGGCACCCCTAAAAGCTTAAAATTTTTTTTTAAGTTTACTTATCTATTCTGAGAGAGACAGAGAGTGTGTGAGTGGAGGAGGGACAGAGAGAGAGGGACTCAGGCCTCGAACTCACGAAATCTTGGGTTCATGACTTGAACCAAAAGCAAGAAGAGTCAGGCTCTTAACCGACTGAGCCACCCAGGTGCCCCAAAACTATACCCCCATTCTCATACTTGGCAATTAAAAAAGACATAAATAGTGAATTTGTGCTTCATTCCCTTTTGTCAGTGTGTCCACGATGTGTCTGTTTGCTCATCTTTACCTTTGGGTTTTTTTGTTTACCATATTATATTGGGTCGATTTCAAATATAATTATAGGGAAAGGACATGTTCCCAAATAATCATTTTTTTATTTTAACATTTTTCATTTTCTAGAGACAGAGAGAGCGTGTGAGTAGGAGAGGAGCAGAGAGGGAGACACAGAATCCGAAGTAGGCTCCAGGCTCTGAGCTGTCAGCACAGAGCCCGACGTTCATGGCTTGAACTAACCCATGAATGGTGAAATCATGACCTGAGCCGGAAGTTGGGTGCTTAACCGACTGAGCCACCGAGGCGCCCCTCAAGTAATCATTTTCTGTGTAAAATGTTATTGATAGAAGGTCAGGGTCTAAGTAGAAGGGTCATGGAAGGTCATAGGAGCCAGCAATAAGGTGACAAGCTGTGTGAATTTGGGCAAGTCACTTTATCTTCTTCAGCTTCTGCTTACTCGAGATATGGATGATCTGATGCCATGAAAATATTGTTGCATAATTTCATGTACGTACAGAATCCATTGCAGCACCTCCTGTGAGGTATATGCATAGAGGCTCTCTAAACTGAAAGCTAAATTGTTGGGGCTCCAAGACCCAACTGGTTGCTTGTTGAGTCTCACCAAAGTATTGGACTTCCCAAGCAGTGAACTCCTGGTGCTCAGACACTTAGGGCTCATCTTGGGTCTCTGATATCATTGGTACTACTGATAAACCCTCTCTCTCCATTTGACAATGTTACCTGGATGGGAAGTTTGGAAGCATCACCTTCAGCTCTACGAAGCCAGAGATCTGCTGTGGCCTAGAGCAATCAAGCATCTTTTCTACAACATGGTGGGCCAAGGGGGTGGCTTGGCAGTGTGTCGAAGGTTGGGAGAGAAATGGCTCTCCCCTGTGTCACACTGTTGAAGAGAGGGTCCCATAGCAGCATTGCTTGCGACCCAATCTGCAGATTTTGGAAAGATAGCCTTTTAGTTTACACCTAGACTCCTTTGTCTCCTGGGGTACGCAACCTGCCTTCATGACTTGGTCACGGGCAATGCATGGCACCTTGCTTACCTCAATGCATCAAGCATGTCTATATACGCCTAAGCTTCAGTAAAAGATATGAGCTGCAGTTTTGCTCTCTTCAAAAGGCTCTTCAGCTTTTATATAAATCTGTGCATGTGAATAAATATTCTAGGCCGAGGAATTTCCCTGGACATACCTGCCTATCAAATCTCACACCAGTAGAATCCTATTACAAATAATTACATGTATCATCATCACCATCATCATTATTATTTTGTTGATACTTTTATAAACAAATATTATTAAAAATTTATCAGCAAATGAAATACTAATAAACACATGCATTTATTAACAAATAATTTGTTTAATCTTTTAAAAAACTTTTTATTTTAATTCCAGTTAGTTAACAGTGTTATATTAGTTGCAGGTGTATAGTGTAGTGACTCAACGTTCCCACACAACACCTGGTGCTGATCATGACAAGTGCCCTCCTGAGTCCCCATCACCTATTTCACCCCTCCCCCCCCACCTCCCCTCTGGTAGCCGTCAGGTTGTTCTCTGCAGTTAAGAGTCTGTTTCTTGGTTTGATTCCTTCTCTCCTTTCCCCTTTACTGGTTTGTTCTGTTTCTTAAATTCCACATCTGAGTGAAATCATATACTGCTTGTCTTTCTCTGACTTATATCACCAAGCATTATGTCCTCTAGTTCCATTCACGTCATTGCAAATGGCAAGATTTCATTCTTTTTGATGGCTGAGTCATATCCCACTGTATTTAACAATTGATTTAATAGCAAATAGGACATTTTATTAACAAATAGGAGATTGCATCATGGAAGTACGTTTGACAAATGGGAAAGAACTTTGGCTTTGGAGCTAGAGATAGCTGGGTTTGAGTCTCTGCTGGCTACTTGCTAATTATGACTTTGAGTAAACTACTTACGTGTTTTTTAACTGAATATATTTGACACATAACATAACATGTAAATTTAAGGTGTACATTTTTGAACTTGAAAAAGTGGGCCGATAATATTATTGTAAGAATTAGGTGATATAACTGTAGGAAGTTCCTCACACAGGGTCTGCTCCATAATAGCTGCTGAATCAATTGGACCTATTGTCATTTATCATTTACCGTCTAATCCTAAGAAATCATGTGTGGTTAAGAGGCAGGGGGCTGGAGAAAGTGAGGTGTGGGGAGACATGTAGAGACAGCGGTCAGTGGTGCAGTGCTGTTTCTTTGTACATAAGTAGCCTGTTTTACAAGCACGCTATCATTTTTGCCTTCTTTCCACTCGTTTTGGTCCTTGTAAACTATCATGCAATCCTCACCCCCCCCCACTCTATTTATCTTCCTTCTGTTTCCATTCTTATTCTTCCTATAAAAATTTGACTTTGAGGAGCATGTAAACATAGTATGTGGGTAACTGGAAAGGACCCTTACTTAGCTGACAGCTGGGAGTGGCAGAGGGAGAACGGCCTTACCGCTTGGCTAAAGTCTGAGGGCTGCTTCTGGAGCATTGCCCCTCGATGTCATGTTCTTACCTTTTTCTAGAGGGCCCCTTTCTACTAGGTTTATAGTCAGTAGCTTATACTTCCCGCCCCACTTCTGTCAAAACCAAGGAAAAGGTTGGGTCACCTGGGTGGCTCAGTGGGTTAAGCAACAGATTCTTTGCTTTGGCTCAGGTCATGATCTCACCGGTTCGTGAGATCAAGCCCCGAGTCAGGCTCTGTGCTGATGGTGGCACGGAGCCTACTTAGGAGTCTCTCTCTCCCTCTGTCTCTGCTTCCTCCCCTGGTTCTGCATGCATGTTTTCTCTCTCTCATCTCTCTCTCTCTCTCTCTCTCAAAAAAGAAATACATAAACTTTAAAAAATATTTTTTAAAAAATGAAGGAATGTCTTCTTCCCTTTTTTTTTTCTTTTTTGCCCTTTACATCTTAATGTGGATTCAAGTCAGTATTTTTCTTCTCCTCAGGTTATTTATATTTTGAAGTCTAGTGTAATTTGGTGGAAAAGGCCTGCCCCTTGTGAAATAATTTTAGGCACATCTGGTCCATCGGAGGTCACCTGGGCATCAAGGTAGTCCTTTGGGTCCTAAAAGCATGCTAATTAACATCCAGTGACAGGTCAGCGCCAACGCAGGGGCAAAGGGCCTGCCTCGAGCACTCCAACCTCGGCATCCCGCTCATATGCTACTTCCCACCTCCACCAGTTTGAATCATTTTTAATAACAGCAACGTTTTTAACATCCTGCTTTCTGAATACATTCTTGCTTGTTTCACTGTTCAGTATCTAAACCTAATCCAACTAATTATGCACAATGTATTTGTATAAATATTTCAATAAAATGTAGCAAGAGTAAATTAATTACTGTCAATGGACCATATTTCTGAACTGCCCACACTGCCTCAGTGTAAGAACATGGAAGTTATATGTAAATTGCTGAAAAAATCCACATGTAATTCTGCAATTTGCTCAGAAAAAAACCCCAATATCTCCTTTGTAAGAAAGAAATCTTAGAAGATTATCTAGGTGTTACATCTGGATATATTAGCCATATTTTCATGCTAAGTATGAGTTTCCAAGGACATGCCTTTCCGGAAATAAGATATTAAATTAAAAAAAAGCACACTGGTGACAGACTGCCTGCTTGTTTTCTGCATACTCAAGGTGTGTGAGGCAGAAGAAGTTCTTACTTGTTCCTGATGATGATACACAGAGCTAGCTAGCAAGCTTTCATGGCACTTTCATCAAATGTGCAGAATCAGGGGGGCATCTGGGTGGCTCAGTCGGTTAAGCGTTGGACTTTGGCTCAGGTCACGATCTCATGGTTCATGAGTTTGAGCCCCACATTGGGCTCTGTGCTGACAGCTTGGAGCCTGAAGTCTGCTTCAGATTCTGTATCTCCTTCTCTCTCTGCCCCTCCTCTGCTTGCGTTCTCTCTTTCTCAAAAATAAAAGTAAACAAACATTTTTTAAAAAGTGTGCAGAATTAGGTCAGAAGCCCAGTCATGATGGGAGTCAGTCCTCACCCTGAAGAGGGGAGGGCAGCACATGACTCTGAAGGTGCGATTTGGGCTGTGCAGGAGGCTGTAAGCTTTCCAGTAAGCGGCTGGTCTCCCAGACTTGGGCTTTTCTTTCGGTTGGTTGCTCACGGTGACAAGTGGAGGCAGGGCTCTTAGCTTGTGGTTTGGACACCGACTCCAGGCAGTAGTGAGCTTTACCCACCAACAGTTGATATTTTCCACTCGCTTCTGCTCGTCTCACACTGAGTGGCTTCAAACACTCCTTGGGGAATTGTTTGACAGATGTGCTCTGGGACAGAAGCAGCTCCCCTATGAGAGAGCTGAGGTTGGTAATTTGGAAAGGGGAAGATGGCAAATCCTTTCAATCATTTTACATCCCAGGGAGTTTTTGATGTCAACAGTTTGGCCCTGGGCTCCAAAGTTGCTTTTGTGCATCCCCGAGTGCTATTGGTTTGGTCTAAGATATTGGGCTCAGAATAACTTGTAACATAAAGAATATGGCCAAGTGTCAGCCAAGTCTGTTTTGTGGTTTACTAAAAGGAGACATGATAAATATATCTAATTTGGCACTTTGATCAAGTAGACAAAAGCATTCATTAAACTCACCATAAATGTGTCCATATTGGAAAACTATTTCTCCTAGGCAGAGTCACCAAATGATAGTAGACTTCTAACACTTGTCTGTGAGCTATCTATGGAGATTTGGGAAAATGCTTGATTCTGAATCTTTCTGCTCGAAAAGCTTTGGCCAGTTTACGACAGGCTGTGCGTGACTATATCTTGAAAGGAACATGCCAACCATCTACAGGTTGGACAGAGTCAAAATTGCAGAGTAATGGAAGTTTGTCTTAGGCATTTTGCTGCAACTTTCTGGGATTTTGGGGTCCTACCTGGGAGGAACCTCTTCAAGAACATGGGACCCAATCCCATGAAGGTGAAAACATAATGCTCTCTGGCTGTTTGCCTGAGGCTCGCAGAAGCCATTTTACTACAAGTATATACTCTAGGCACCCTTGTGCTCAGATGCAGTTGCCTGTACCGGAGTCTCTGTTCCTGGTTTTTCTTTCTGGGGCTCAGTTGCCTGCCGTCAGCGGGGGTCATAAAGAGATGGTCCTCCTGGCCAGTCTCAGAATGTGAACTGTAACCAGAAGGCACGTCATAGTGCTGACGTCATTCCTCCACTTCAGCTCCTCACGTAGGCATTTTATCATCTCACATCATCACAGGGAGAAGGGTGACTCTCCTATAATTAGATATTTTGAGACAGAGATGAGACTGCATTCCCAGAACTTCTATTACAGTATGTTGTGATAATTGTTCTGTTTTATTGTTTGTTAATGTTAATCTCCTACTGTACCGAACTTATAAATTAAGTGGTATCATAGGTATGTATGTATAGGAAAAAGGTCTCTATGAGGCTCAGTACTATATGAGGTTTCAGGCATTCACTGGGCCTTGGAACGGATCCCTCATGGACAAGGGGGAGCCGTGAATATAAACGGGAGATTGCAGGTGCTGACAGTGGCATAAAGTAGCTTGGCTTAAAATGTATCTCGTGGATGATTTCTTAATTTTTTTAAATTTCTCATGATTCAAACAAGGACTTGGTTTTTCTCTTTCTCTTCTCAAATCGTAACTACCTTTCTGGGGTCCTATGTTAGGGCCCAGCAAGACAACTAGATTAATAAGTACATCCGCTCTTAAGGTCCAGTTTCTTCCCTTTCTGCCCACCTCAAAGTCTGCATTTCTTGGTCAGTTGGGTTTGGCACCCACCCTTTGCTCAGAAAGAATAATCCAGGCACATTAAGTGGAGCTTGCAGTCCAATGGCTGTGGGTTGGAACCCTGCCTCTCACAGCTGGAAACTGCTCCTTGGAAAAGTCGGCTATCCTCTCTGAGTCTCTCAGGGTCTTGAGATAGAAAACAGGGTAAAACACCCCTCCTGGCTTGGTTGTACTGATGAGCAAATAAAATCACAGCGGAAAACCTGAAAGTACAATCCCTGGCTCATCTGTGGTTTTCAATGAACGTTACTTTGTGTTAAATTTAAGTTTTCAAGCTAGGGGGACCATCTTTCAGATTTTGTTATGTTTTATTTTGCTTGAAAAAAAAAATGCCAGGAGGACAGGCATAAATCAGCATCATAAATGCCTTTGGCATAGCAGAATTTTGGTCACCGATCTTCACGGAGTCTAAGTGAGATTAGTGCATCACCACGAACGATCTCTTGCTGATCATCTGGGCAGCAGTCTGACTTCAACCTCTGCATTTACAGTTTCGTTCCTTTTTGTTTCACTGCCATTCATTTATAACATGTAATTTCTTCCTGATTCTACAGGTATTTCATGATCTGGGCTTTGCTAAAACCCATCTTTATTTCTCTTCTGCCCTAACCCCTCTTTCATGTATTTAATATACTGGATATACAAAGTGTTATATCCCAACTGTAACAGTTTTGAATAAGATACAAAAAGTGATATCCTGTGTATGCCTAAGAAGGAAAGGTATGCGTGCAATTTGTATTCGATATGAATACATCTATGTACATATTAAGAGATTACCATAGTGAAAGTACACATATACATTGAACAAATATACACATGAACGTGTGTGTTCTCACTCAACTCCCCCTTCATTTTTAGGGTCCCCGAACTCAACTTTATACTTCCATGTTGCCTCCTATTCATAACTCTTTGGCTGTGTAATAACAATTTTGGCTAAGGTTGTGAACTATTATTATCTTTCTTTTTCCTTTCCCTTCTCAAACCATAATCACCTTTCTGGTGTCCTGTGTCCTGCCCTGTGGGACAGCTACAATGATCGACATATTCACTCTCAGGATCAGATGTAGTTGTGCCAAAGCATTTGCATTTTATACTATTATTATGCAACAACACAAATATTCATTCATATTACCAATACTACATGCATAATAATATAAGGTGATATTATTAATATTATATTTTGGTAGTAGTTTTATTTCTCTCCTATTAAAATTAACATATGAGAAATGATTTTAAATTCTTCATAGATGGGGCGCCTGGGTGGCTTAGTCCGTTAAGCGTCCGACTTTCGCTTAGGTCATGATCTCGCGGTTCATGGGTTCGAGCCCCGCGTCAGGCTCTGTGCTGACTGCCAGCTCAGAGCCTGGAGCCTATTTCAGTCTGTGACTCCCTCTCTCTCTGACCCTCCCCTGCTCACGCTGTCTCTCTCCTAGAAATAAATAAAAAAATTAAAAAAAAATTAAAAAAAATAAATTCTTCATAGATAGTTAATGATTTATTTTAGTATGTTATCCCTCCTAGAAAAATAACTTCATTTTAAGTCAGACTTTCAGACTCTTGTCACATGGAAAGAAATATAAGAGGGGGTCTGTCCATGTGGAAGGATTTTGGGGTGAGTTGCCCCTTAAGTCAATTCTAAAGGGAATTTTCTCACCCGCCTGTCATTGCCATTTGGATTCTCAGCAGATGTGGTCTTACTCCCAAAGGGGTATCCAGAGGTTGCGGGGACCATAATGGTGGCTCACGACTGGGAGAAGTACACCAGTGCTCAGCGTTCCGGAGTCAGAATCATTATAGATGCAGAGCAGTTCATGACTGTCCTGCACAATGAATTTTCCCGTATCTCACATGACTATGTTTTACATATAAATACTATGCATTTTTCCACTGTTGTAATAAATGTGCTGAATTTCCCCGGAATGAAAGTTCACTGTAATCAGGTGAGATTGTGGTTTGTTCGGTTCAGGACATTGTCAAGAGCCCTTCCTTACTTTTGTAAGTGGCAGCATCAATGTCAATGCTGCTAGTGGCTTATCAATCGCCAGCGTGTCGCCCCCGTATCAGTCCATACCTGTTGCACGTGGTATTTATGATCATTTTATGTGTACGTATAAACATACTTATTGGTCTTTATCTCAAATGTTCAAATAAATAGAAATAATCTTGACAATCTTCAGTAGATGGGGCGGTCGTGGTCTGGCCAGGAGAGAGAAATGACACCGGGTATTTAAACAGATGAAATGTAATATAAAGAATTTTTAACTGGTAACAAGCTGTCAGGTGGTACTTTAAAAGGTAAAAAAATAGAAACTCTAAGGCATCATGCACATAGCAATTTCAGGAAGCAGCTACCACTACTAAGGTTGCGGACAAACTTAGAAACTTGGAAGCATGACCTTGTGAATCTTAAACACAGACCCCTCGGGGTAGGGCGGCTGGGCTGGCGCTGGTGTATCTGAGCTCCAAGGAGGAGCCGTGGGGCTGGGGTCCAGACAAACGGCAGCCTGGCGTCTGAGGGACGCAGGGCCAACGAAGCCGCTTCACCACGTGTTGGACAAAAGCAGAAACTGTACTCAGGAGCTGCCATGAGAAGGATCCGTTGCTTCTGGGGTGATGAAGCATGATGG